>NW_027480561.1:600000-900000 GCF_051401765.1 Calliopsis andreniformis
AATCCTCAATCTTCAATACTCAATCGTCAATCCTTAGTCCTCAATCCTCAATCCTCAATCCTCGTTCCTCAAACCTCAATCCTCAACACTCAGTCTTCATCCTCAATCCTCAGACCTCAATCCTCAATCCTCAATATTCAATCATCAATACTCAATCTTCAATCCCCAATCCTCAAACCTCAATCCTCAATCCTCATTCTTCAATCCTAAATACCCAATCCTTAATCTTAAATCCTTAATCCTCAATTCTCAATTCTCAATCCTCAATCCTTAATCCTCAGACCTCAAACATCAATATTCAACCCTCAGTCCTCGTCCTCAATCCACAACCCTCAATCCTCAGTCCTCAATATTCAATCATAAATATTCAATCTTCAATCCTCAATCCTCAATCCTCAATCCTCAATCCTCAATCCTCAATCTTCAACCCTGAATCCTCAATCCTCAATACTCAATCCTCCATCTTCAATCCTCAATACTCAATCTTCAATCCTCAATCCTCAATCATCAATCCTCAATCCTCAATTTTCAATCCTCAACACTCAATCTTCAATCCTCAATCCTCAATCCTCAATCCTCAATCCTCATTCTTCAATCCTCAATACCCAATCCTCAATCTTCAATCCTCAATCCTCAATCCTCAATCCTAATTCCTCAATCCTCATTCTTCAATCCTCAATACCCAATCCTCAATTTCAATCCTCAATCCTCAATCCTCATTTCTCAATCCTCAATCCTCAACCCTCAGCCCTCATCCTCCATCCTCAGTACTCAATCCTCTATCCTCAATCTTCAATCCTCAATACTCAATCTTCAATCCTCATTCCTCAATCCTCAATCCTCAATCCTCAATCTTCAATCCTCAAACATCTATCCTCAATTCTCAATCCTCAATCCTCAGTCCTCAGTCGTCGAACATCAATCCCCGACCCTTAGCACTCATCCTCAATCCTCATCCCTCAATCCTCAATCCTCAAACCTAAATCCTCTACCGTCAGTCCTCGTCCTCAATCCTCAAACCTCAATCCTCAATCCTCAATATTCAATCATCAATTCTCAATCTTCAATCCTCAATCCTCAATCCTCAATCCTCAATCCTCAATCCTCAATTCTCAATATTCAATCATCAATACTCAATCTTTAACCCTCAATCTTCAATCCTCAATGCTCAATCTTCAATCCTCAATCCTCAGTCCTCAATCCTCAATCCTCAATCCTCAATATTCAATCCTCAATAATCAATCTTCAATCCTCAATACTCAATCCTCAATATTCAATCCTCAATACTCAATCTTCAATCATCAGTACTCAATCTTCAACCCTCAATCTTCAATCCTCAATACTCAATCCTCAATCCTCAATATTCAACCCTCAGCCCCCATCCTCCATCCTCAATACTCAATCCTCAATCCCCAATCTTCAATCCTCAATTCTCAATCTTCGATCCTCGATCCTCAATCCTCAATATTCAATCCTCAATACTCAATCTTCAATCAGCAATCCTCAATCCCCAATTCTCAGTCGTGAATCCTCAGTCATCAATCCTCAATCTTCAATAATCAATCGTCAATCCTTAGTCCTCAATCCTCAATCCTCAATCCTCAATCCTCATTCCTCAATATTCAATCATCAATACTCAATCTTCAACCCTCAATCTTCAATCCTCAATACTCAATCTTCAATCCTGAATCCTCAATTCTCAATCCTCAATCCTCAATCCTCAGGCATCAATACTCAATCTACAATATTCAATCCTCAATCCTTAACCCTCAATCCACAATCCTCAAGCTTCAATACTCAATACTGAATCTTCAATCCTCAATCCTCAATCCTCAATCCTCAATCCTCAATCCTCAATCTTCAATCCTCAATTCTCAATCTTCAATCCTCGATCCTCAATCCTCAATCCTCAATATTCAATCATCAATACTCAATCTTCAACCCTCAATCTTCAATCCTCAATAATCAACCTTCAATCCTCAATCCTCAATCCTCAATCCTCAATCCTCAATCCTCAATCCTCAGGCATCAATACTCAATCTACAATATTCAATCCTCAGTCCTTAATCCTCAATCCACAATCCTCAACCTTCAATACTCAATACTCAATCTTCAATCCTCAATCCTCAATCCTCAATCCTCAATCCTCAATCCTCAATCCTCAGGCATCAATACTCAATCTTCAATGCTCAATCCTCAATCCTCAATCCTCAATCCTCATTCCCCAACCCTCAATCCTCATTCCTCAAACCTCAACCCTCAACCCTCAGTCCTCATACTCAATTCTCAATTCTCAATCCTCAATCCTCAATCCTCAATCTTCAATCATCAATAATCAATCTCCAATCCTCAATCCTCAATTCTCGATCCTCAATCCTCAGGCATCAATACTCAATCTTCAATACTCAACCCTCAATCCTCACTCCTCAATCCTCAATCCTCAAACCTCAATCCTCAATCCTCAATATTCAATCATCAATACTCAATCTTCAATCCGCAATCCTCAATCCTCAATCCTCAACCCTCAATCCTCATTCCTCAAACCTCAATCCTCAACCCTCAGTCCTCATACTCAATTCTCAATTCTCAATCCTCAATTCTCAATCCTCAATCTTCAGTCCTCAATAATCAATCTCCAATTCTAGATCCTCAATCCCCAATCTTCAATCCTTAATCCTCAATTTTCAATCCCCAATCCCCAGTACTCAATCTTCAATCCTCAATGCTCAATCCTCAATCCTCAATCCTCAGTCCTCAGACCTCAATCTTCAATCCTCAAACCTCAATCCTCAACCGTCAGTCCTCATTCTCCAACCTCAATCCTCAATCCTCAATCCTCAATCTTCAATCCCCAATACTCAATCTTCAATCCTCAATCCTCAATACTCAATCCTCAATCCTCAAGCCTCTGGCATCAATACTCAATCTTCAATACTCAATCCTCAATCCTCAATCCTCAATCCTCAATCCTCAACCATCAATCCTCATTCCTCAAACCTCAATCCTCAACCCTCAGTCCTCATCCTCAATTTCAATCCTCAATCCTCAATCCTCATTTCTCAATCCTCAATCTTCAATCATCAATACTCAATCTTCAATCCTCAATCCTCAATCCTCAATCCTCAATCCTCAATCCTCAATCCTCAATATTCAATCATCAATACGCAATCTTCAACCCTCAATCTTCAATCCTCAATAGTCAATCCTCAATACTCAACCTTCAATCCTCAATCCTCAATCCTCAATCCTCAATCCTCAATCCTCAGGCATCAATACTCAATCTACAATATTCAATCCACAATCCTCAATCCTCAATCCTCAGGCATCAAAGCTCAATCTACAATATTCAATCCACAATCCTTAATCCTCAATCCACAATCCTCAACCTTCAATACTCAATACTCAATCTTCAAACCTCAATCCTCAATCCTCAATCCTCAATCCTCAATCCTCAATCCTCAATATTCAATCCTCAATACTCAATCTTCAATCATCAATCCTCAATCCTCAAATCTCAGTCGTCAATCCTCAGTCATCAATCCTCAATCTTCAATACTCAATCGTCAATCCTTAGTCCTCAATCCTCAATCCTCGATCCTCGTTCCTCAAACCTCAATCCTCAACCCTCAGTCTTCATCCTCAATCCTCAAACCTCAATCATCAACCCTCAATATTCAATCATCAATACTCAATCTTCAATCCTCAATCCTCAAACCTCAATCCTCAATCCTCATTCTTCAATACTAAACACCCAATCCTCAATCCTCTATCCTCAATATTCAATCATCAATACTCAATCTTCAATCCTCAATCCTCAATCCTCAATCCTCAATCCTCAATCCTCAATCCTGAATCCTCATTCCCCAACCCTCAATCCTCATTCTTCAAACCTCAATCCTCAACCCTCAGTCCTCATACTCAATTCTCAATTCTCAATCCTCAATCCTCAATACTCAATCTTCAATCCTCAATAATCAATCTCCAATCCTCAATCCTCAATCCTCGATCCTCAATCCTCAGGCATCAATACTCAATCTTCAATACTCAATCCTCAATCCTCAATCCTCAATCCTCAATCCTCAAACCTCAATCCTCAATCCTCAATATTCAATCATCAATACTCAATCTTCAATCCTCAATCCTCAATCCTCAATCCTCAATCCTCAATCCTCAATCCTCAATCCTCAATCCTCAATCCTCAATCCTCAATCCTCAATCCTCAATCCTCAATCCTCAATCCTCAATCCTCAATCCGCAATATTCAATCCTCAATACTCAATCTTCAATCATCAATCCTCAATCCTCAATTCTCAGTCGTCAATCCTCAGTCATCAATCCTCAATCTTCAATACTCAATCGTCAATCCTTAGTCCTCAATCCTCAATCCTCAATCCTCGTTCCTCAAGCCTCAATCCTCACCACTCAGTCTTCATCCTCAATCCTCAAACCTCAATCCTCAATCCTCAACCCTCAGCCCTCATCCTCCATCCTCAGTACTCAATCCTCTA
Source organism: Calliopsis andreniformis (assembly GCF_051401765.1). Taxonomy (NCBI): domain Eukaryota; kingdom Metazoa; phylum Arthropoda; class Insecta; order Hymenoptera; family Andrenidae; genus Calliopsis; species Calliopsis andreniformis. The sequence continues at coordinate 604,509 of NW_027480561.1, forward strand.
TCCTCAATCTTCAATCCTCAATACTCAATCTTCAATCCTCATTCCTCAATCCTCAATCCTCAATCCTCAATCTTCAATCCTCAAACATCTGTCCTCAATTCTCAATCCTCAATCCTCAGTCCTCAGTCGTCGAACATCAATCCCCGACCCTTAGCACTCATCCTCAATCCTCATCCCTCAATCCTCAATCCTCAAACCTAAATCCTCTACCGTCAGTCCTCGTCCTCAATCCTCAAACCTCAATCCTCAATCCTCAATATTCAATCATCAATTCTCAATCTTCAATCCTCAATCCTCAATCCTCAATCCTCAATCCTCAATCCTCAATTCTCAATATTCAATCATCAATACTCAATCTTTAACCCTCAATCCTCAATCCTCAATGCTCAATCTTCAATCCTCAATCCTCAGTCCTCAATCCTCAATCCTCAATCCTCAATATTCAATCCTCAATAATCAATCTTCAATCCTCAATCCTCAATCCTCAATATTCAATCCTCAATACTCAATCTTCAATCATCAGTACTCAATCTTCAACCCTCAATCTTCAATCCTCAATACTCAATCCTCAATCCTCAATATTCAACCCTCAGCCCCCATCCTCCATCCTCAATACTCAATCCTCAATCCCCAATCTTCAATCCTCAATTCTCAATCTTCGATCCTCGATCCTCAATCCTCAATATTCAATCCTCAATACTCAATCTTCAATCAGCAATCCTCAATCCCCAATTCTCAGTCGTGAATCCTCAGTCATCAATCCTCAATCTTCAATACTCAATCGTCAATCCTTAGCCCTCAATCCTCAATCCTCAATCCTCAATCCTCATTCCTCAATATTCAATCATCAATACTCAATCTTCAACCCTCAATCTTCAATCCTCAATACTCAATCTTCAATCCTGAATCCTCAATTCTCAATCCTCAATCCTCAATCCTCAGGCATCAATACTCAATCTACAATATTCAATCCTCAATCCTTAACCCTCAATCCACAATCCTCAAGCTTCAATACTCAATACTGAATCTTCAATCCTCAATCCTCAATCCTCAATCCTCAATCCTCAATCCTCAATCTTCAATCCTCAATTCTCAATCTTCAATCCTCGATCCTCAATCCTCAATCCTCAATATTCAATCATCAATACTCAATCTTCAACCCTCAATCTTCAATCCTCAATAATCAACCTTCAATCCTCAATCCTCAATCCTCAATCCTCAATCCTCAATCCTCAATCCTCAGGCATCAATACTCAATCTACAATATTCAATCCTCAGTCCTTAATCCTCAATCCACAATCCTCAACCTTCAATACTCAATACTCAATCTTCAATCCTCAATCCTCAATCCTCAATCCTCAATCCTCAATCCTCAATCCTCAGGCATCAATACTCAATCTTCAATGCTCAATCCTCAATCCTCAATCCTCAATCCTCATTCCCCAACCCTCAATCCTCATTCCTCAAACCTCAACCCTCAACCCTCAGTCCTCATACTCAATTCTCAATTCTCAATCCTCAATCCTCAATCCTCAATCTTCAATCATCAATAATCAATCTCCAATCCTCAATCCTCAATTCTCGATCCTCAATCCTCAGGCATCAATACTCAATCTTCAATACTCAACCCTCAATCCTCACTCCTCAATCCTCAATCCTCAAACCTCAATCCTCAATCCTCAATATTCAATCATCAATACTCAATCTTCAATCCGCAATCCTCAATCCTCAATCCTCAACCCTCAATCCTCATTCCTCAAACCTCAATCCTCAACCCTCAGTCCTCATACTCAATTCTCAATTCTCAATCCTCAATTCTCAATCCTCAATCTTCAGTCCTCAATAATCAATCTCCAATTCTAGATCCTCAATCCCCAATCTTCAATCCTTAATCCTCAATTTTCAATCCCCAATCCCCAGTACTCAATCTTCAATCCTCAATGCTCAATCCTCAATCCTCAATCCTCAGTCCTCAGACCTCAATCTTCAATCCTCAAACCTCAATCCTCAACCGTCAGTCCTCATTCTCCAACCTCAATCCTCAATCCTCAATCCTCAATCTTCAATCCCCAATACTCAATCTTCAATCCTCAATCCTCAATACTCAATCCTCAATCCTCAAGCCTCAGGCATCAATACTCAATCTTCAATACTCAATCCTCAATCCTCAATCCTCAATCCTCAATCCTCAACCATCAATCCTCATTCTTCAAACCTCAATCCTCAACCCTCAGTCCTCATCCTCAATTCTCAATTCTCAATCCTCAATCCTCAATCCTCAATCTTCAATCCTCAATAATCAATCTCCGATCCTAGGTCCTCAATCCCCAACCTTCAATCGTTAATCCTCAATCTTCAATCCTCAATCCCCAGTCATCAATCTTCAATCCTCAATGCTCAACCCTCAATCCTCAATCCTCAGTCCTCAGTCCCCAATCCTTAATCCTCAAACGTCAATCCTCAACCGTCAGTCCTCGTCCTCAATACTCAAACCTCAATCATCAATCCTCAATATTCAATCATCAATACTCAATCTTCAATCCTCAATCCTCAAACCTCAATCCTCAATCCTCATTCTTCAATCCTAAATACCCAATCCTCAATTTCCAATCCTCAATCCTCAATCCTCAATTCTCAATCCTCAATCCTTAATCCTCAGACCTCAAACATCAATATTCAACCCTCAGTCCTCGTCCTCAATCCACAACCCTCAATCCTCAGTCCTCAATATTCAATCATCAATATTCAATCTTCAATCCTCAATCCTCAATCCTCAATCCTCAATCCTCAATCCTCAATTTTCAACCCTGAATCCTCAATCCTCAATACACAATCCTCTATCTTCAATCCTCAATACTCAATCTTCAATCCTTAATCCTCAATCTGCAATCCCGAATCCCCAGTACTCAATCTTCAATCCTCAATGCTCAATCCTCAATCCTCAATCCTCAGTCCTCAGTCCTCAATCTTCAATCCTCAAACCTCAATCCTCAACCGTCAGTCCTCATTCTCCATCCTCAATCCTCAATCCTCAATCCCCAATCTTCAATCCCCAATACTCAATCTTCAATCCTCAATCCTCAATCCTCAATCCTCAATCCTCAATCCTCAGGTATCAATACTCAATCTTCAATACTCAATCCTCAATCCTCAATCATCAATCCTCAATCCTCAATCCTCAACCATCAATCCTCATTCCTCAAACCTCAATCCTCAACCCTCAGTCCTCATCCTCAATCCTCAATTCTCAATCCTCAATCGTTAATCCTCAATCTTCAATCCTCAATAATCAATCTCCGATCCTAGATCCTCAATCCCCAATCTTCAATCGTTAATCCTCAATATTCAATCCTCAATCCCCAGTCATCAATCTTCAATCCTCAATGCTCAATCCTCAATCCTCAATCCTCAATCCTCAGTCCTCAATCCCCAATCCTCAATCCTCTAACCTCAATCCTCAACCGTCAGTCCTCGTCCTCAATCCTCAAACCTCAATCCTCAATCCTCAATATTCGATCGACAATACTCAACCATCAATCCTCAATCCTCAAACCTCAATCCTCAATCCTCATTCTTCAATCCTAAATACCCAATCCTCAATCTTCAATCCTCAATCCTCAATCCTCAATTCTCAATCCTCAATCCTTAATACTCAGACCTCAAACATCAATATTCAACCCTCAGCCCTCGTGCTCAATCCACAACCCTCAATCCTCAGTCCTCAATATTCAATCATCAATATTCAATCTTCAATCCTCAATCCTCAATCCTCAATCCTCGATCCTCAATCCTCAATTTTCAATCCTGAATCCTCAATCCTCAATACTCAATCCTCAATCTTCAATCCTCAATACCCAATCTTCAATCCTCAATCCTCAATCCTCAATCCTCAATCCTCAATCTTCAATCCTCAACACTAATCTTCAATCCTCAATCCCCAATCCTCAATCCTCAATCCTCATTCTTCAATCCTTAATACCCAATCCTCAATCTTCAATCCTCAATCCTCAATCCTCAATCCTAATTCCTCAATCCTCATTCTTCAATCCTCAATACCCAATCCTCAATTTCAATCCTCAATCCTCAATCCTCATTTCTCAATCCTCAATCTTCAATCATCAATACTCAATCTTCAATCCTCAATCCTCAATCCTCAATCCTCAATCCTCAATCCTCAATCCTCAATATTCAATCATCAATACGCAATCTTCAACCCTCAATCTTCAATCCTCAATAGTCAATCCTCAATACTCAACCTTCAATCCTCAATCCTCAATCCTCAATCCTCAATCCTCAATCCTCAGGCATCAATACTCAATCTACAATATTCAATCCACAATCCTCAATCCTCAATCCTCAGGCATCAAAGCTCAATCTACAATATTCAATCCACAATCCTTAATCCTCAATCCACAATCCTCAACCTTCAATACTCAATACTCAATCTTCAATCCTCAATCCTCAATCCTCAATCCTCAATCCTCAATCCTCAATCCTCAATATTCAATCCTCAATACTCAATCTTCAATCATCAATCCTCAATCCTCAAATCTCAGTCGTCAATCCTCAGTCATCAATCCTCAATCTTCAATACTCAATCGTCAATCCTTAGTCCTCAATCCTCAATCCTCGATCCTCGTTCCTCAAACCTCAATCCTCAACCCTCAGTCTTCATCCTCAATCCTCAAACCTCAATCCTCAACCCTCAATATTCAATCATCAATACTCAATCTTCAATCCTCAATCCTCAAACCTCAATCCTCAATCCTCATTCTTCAATACTAAACACCCAATCCTCAATCCTCTATCCTCAATATTCAATCATCAATACTCAATCTTCAATCCTCAATCCTCAATCCTCAATCCTCAATCCTCAATCCTCAATCCTGAATCCTCATTCCCCAACCCTCAATCCTCATTCTTCAAACCTCAATCCTCAACCCTCAGTCCTCATACTCAATTCTCAATTCTCAATCCTCAATCCTCAATACACAATCTTCAATCCTCAATAATCAATCTCCAATCCTCAATCCTCAATCCTCGATCCTCAATCCTCAGGCATCAATACTCAATCTTCAATACTCAATCCTCAATCCTCAATCCTCAATCCTCAATCCTCAAACCTCAATCCTCAATCGTCAATATTCAATCATCAATACTCAATCTTCAATCCTCAATCCTCAATCCTCAATCCTCAATCCTCAATCCTCAATCCTCAATCCTCAATCCTCAATCCTCAATCCTCAATCCTCAATCCTCAATCCTCAATCCTCAATCCGCAATATTCAATCCTCAATACTCAATCTTCAATCATCAATCCTCAATCCTCAATTCTCAGTCGTCAATCCTCAGTCATCAATCCTCAATCTTCAATACTCAATCGTCAATCCTTAGTCCTCAATCCTCAATCCTCAATCCTCGTTCCTCAAACCTCAATCCTCACCACTCAGTCTTCATCCACAATCCTCAAACCTCAATCCTCAATCCTCAATATTCAATCATCAATACTCAATCTTCAATCCCCAATCCTCAAACCTCAATCCTCAATCCTCATTCTTCAATCCTAAATACCCAATCCTTAATCTTCAATCCTTAATCCTCAATTCTCAATTCTCAATCCTCAATCCTTAATCCTCAGACCTCAAACATCAATATTCAACCCTCAGTCCTCGTCCTCAATCCACAACCCTCAATCCTCAGTCCTCAATATTCAATCATAAATATTCAATCTTCAATCCTCAATCCTCAATCCTCAATCCTCAATCCTCAATCCTCAATCTTCAACCCTGAATCCTCAATCCTCAATACTCAATCCTCCATCTTCAATCCTTAATACTCAATCTTCAATACTCAATCCTCAATCGTCAATCCTCAATCCTCAATTTTCAATCCTCAACACTCAATCTTCAATCCTCAATCCTCAATCCTCAATCCTCAATCCTCATTCTTCAATCCTCAAATACCCAATCCTCAATCTTCAATCCTCAATCCTCAATCCTCAATCCTAATTCCTCAATCCTCATTCTTCAATCCTCAATACCCAATCCTCAATTTCAATCCTCAATCCTCAATCCTCATTTCTGAATCCTCAATCCTCAACCCTCAGCCCTCATCCTCCATCCTCAGTACTCAATCCTCTATCCTCAATCTTCAATCCTCAATACTCAATCTTCAATCCCCATTCCTCAATCCTCAATCCTCAATCCTCAATCTTCAATCCTCAAACATCTGTCCTCAATTCTCAATCCTCAATCCTCAGTCCTCAGTCGTCGAACATCAATCCCCGACCCTTAGCACTCATCCTCAATCCTCATCCCTCAATCCTCAATCCTCAAACCTAAATCCTCTACCGTCAGTCCTCGTCCTCAATCCTCAAACCTCAATCCTCAATCCTCAATATTCAATCATCAATTCTCAATCTTCAATCCTCAATCCTCAATCCTCAATCCTCAATCCTCAATCCTCAATTCTCAATATTCAATCATCAATACTCAATCTTTAACCCTCAATCTTCAATCCTCAATGCTCAATCTTCAATCCTCAATCCTCAGTCCTCAATCCTCAATCCTCAATCCTCAATATTCAATCCTCAATAATCAATCTTCAATCCTCAATCCTCAATCCTCAATATTCAATCCTCAATACTCAATCTTCAATCATCAGTACTCAATCTTCAACCCTCAATCTTCAATCCTCAATACTCAATCCTCAATCCTCAATATTCAACCCTCAGCCCCCATCCTCCATCCTCAATACTCAATCCTCAATCCCCAATCTTCAATCCTCAATTCTCAATCTTCGATCCTCGATCCTCAATCCTCAATATTCAATCCTCAATACTCAATCTTCAATCAGCAATCCTCAATCCCCAATTCTCAGTCGTGAATCCTCAGTCATCAATCCTCAATCTTCAATACTCAATCGTCAATCCTTAGTCCTCAATCCTCAATCCTCAATCCTCAATCCTCATTCCTCAATATTCAATCATCAATACTCAATCTTCAACCCTCAATCTTCAATCCTCAATACTCAATCTTCAATCCTGAATCCTCAATTCTCAATCCTCAATTCTCAATCCTCAGGCATCAATATTCAATCTACAATATTCAATCCTCAATCCTTAACCCACAATCCACAATCCTCAAGCTTCAATACTCAATACTGAATCTTCAATCCTCAATCCTCAATCCTCAATCCTCAATCCTCAATCCTCAATCCTCAATCTTCAATCCTCAATTCTCAATCTTCAATCCTCGATCCTCAATCCTCAATCCTCAATATTCAATCATCAATACTCAATCTTCAACCCTCAATCTTCAATCCTCAATAATCAACCTTCAATCCTCAATCCTCAATCCTCAATCCTCAATCCTCAATCCTCAATCCTCAGGCATCAATACTCAATCTACAATATTCAATCCTCAGTCCTTAATCCTCAATCCACAATCCTCAACCTTCAATACTCAATACTCAATCTTCAATCCTCAATCCTCAATCCTCAATCCTCAATCCTCAATCCTCAATCCTCAGGCATCAATACTCAATCTTCAATGCTCAATCCTCAATCCTCAATCCTCAATCCTCATTCCCCAACCCTCAATCCTCATTCCTCAAACCTCAACCCTCAACCCTCAGTCCTCATACTCAATTCTCAATTCTCAATCCTCAATCCTCAGTCCTCAATCTTCAATCATCAATAATCAATCTCCAATCCTCAATCCTCAATTCTCGATCCTCAATCCTCAGGCATCAATACTCAATCTTCAATACTCAACCCTCAATCCTCACTCCTCAATCCTCAATCCTCAAACCTCAATCCTCAATCCTCAATATTCAATCATCAATACTCAATCTTCAATCCGCAATCCTCAATCCTCAATCCTCAACCCTCAATCCTCATTCCTCAAACCTCAATCCTCATCCCTCAGTCCTCATACTCAATTCTCAATTCTCAATCCTCAATTCTCAATCCTCAATCTTCAGTCCTCAATAATCAATCTCCAATTCTAGATCCTCAATCCCCAATCTTCAATCCTTAATCCTCAATTTTCAATCCCCAATCCCCAGTACTCAATCTTCAATCCTCAATGCTCAATCCTCAATCCTCAATCCTCAGTCCTCAGACCTCAATCTTCAATCCTCAAACCTCAATCCTCAACCGTCAGTCCTCATTCTCCAACCTCAATCCTCAATCCTCAATCCTCAATCTTCAATCCCCAGTCATCAATCTTCAATCCTCAATGCTCAACCCTCAATCCTCAATCCTCAGTCCTCAGTCCCCAATCCTTAATCCTCAAACGTCAATCCTCAACCGTCAGTCCTCGTCCTCAATACTCAAACCTCAATCATCAATCCTCAATATTCAATCATCAATACTCAATCTTCAATCCTCAATCCTCAATCCTCAATCCTCAATCCTCAATTTTCAACCCTGAATCCTCAATCCTCAATACACAATCCTCTATCTTCAATCCTCAATACTCAATCTTCAATCCTTAATCCTCAATCTGCAATCCCGAATCCCCAGTACTCAATCTTCAATCCTCAATGCTCAATCCTCAATCCTCAATCCTCAGTCCTCAGTCCTCAATCTTCAATCCTCAAACCTCAATCCTCAACCGTCAGTCCTCATTCTCCATCCTCAATCCTCAATCCTCAATCCCCAATCTTCAATCCCCAATACTCAATCTTCAATCCTCAATCCTCAATCCTCAATCCTCAATCCTCAATCCTCAGGTATCAATACTCAATCTTCAATACTCAATCCTCAATCCTCAATCCTCAATCCTCAATCCTCAATCCTCAACCATCAATCCTCATTCCTCAAACCTCAATCCTCAACCCTCAGTCCTCATCCTCAATCCTCAATTCTCAATCCTCAATCGTTAATCCTCAATCTTCAATCCTCAATAATCAATCTCCGATCCTAGATCCTCAATCCCCAATCTTCAATCGTTAATCCTCAATATTCAATCCTCAATCCCCAGTCATCAATCTTCAATCCTCAATGCTCAATCCTCAATCCTCAATCCTCAATCCTCAGTCCTCAATCCCCAATCCTCAATCCTCTAACCTCAATCCTCAACCGTCAGTCCTCGTCATCAATCCTCAAACCTCAATCCTCAATCCTCAATATTCAATCGACAATACTCAACCATCAATCCTCAATCCTCAAACCTCAATCCTCAATCCTCATTCTTCAATCCTAAATACCCAATCCTCAATCTTCAATCCTCAATCCTCAATCCTCAATTCTCAATCCTCAATCCTTAATACTCAGACCTCAAACATCAATATTCAACCCTCAGCCCTCGTGCTCAATCCACAACCCTCAATCCTCAGTCCTCAATATTCAATCATCAATATTCAATCTTCAATCCTCAATCCTCAATCCTCAATCCTCGATCCTCAATCCTCAATTTTCAATCCTGAATCCTCAATCCTCAATACTCAATCCTCAATCTTCAATCCTCAATACCCAATCTTCAATCCTCAATCCTCAATCCTCAATCCTCAATCCTCAATCTTCAATCCTCAACACTAATCTTCAATCCTCAATCCCCAATCCTCAATCCTCAATCCTCATTCTTCAATCCTCAATACCCAATCCTCAATCTTCAATCCTCAATCCTCAATCCTCAATCCTAATTCCTCAATCCTCATTCTTCAATCCTCAATACCCAATCCTCAATTTCAATCCTCAATCCTCAATCCTCATTTCTCAATCCTCAATCTTCAATCATCAATACTCAATCTTCAATCCTCAATCCTCAATCCTCAATCCTCAATCCTCAATCCTCAATCCTCAATATTCAATCATCAATACGCAATCTTCAACCCTCAATCTTCAATCCTCAATAGTCAATCCTCAATACTCAACCTTCAATCATCAATCCTCAATCCTCAATCCTCAATCCTCAATCCTCAGGCATCAATACTCAATCTACAATATTCAATCCACAATCCTCAATCCTCAATCCTCAGGCATCAAAGCTCAATCTACAATATTCAATCCACAATCCTTAATCCTCAATCCACAATCCTCAACCTTCAATACTCAATACTCAATCTTCAATCCTCAATCCTCAATCCTCAATCCACAATCCTCAATCCTCAATCCTCAATATTCAATCCTCAATACTCAATCTTCAATCATCAATCCTCAATCCTCAAATCTCAGTCGTCAATCCTCAGTCATCAATCCTCAATCTTCAATACTCAATCGTCAATCCTTAGTCCTCAATCCTCAATCCTCGATCCTCGTTCCTCAAACCTCAATCCTCAACCCTCAGTCTTCATCCTCAATCCTCAAACCTCAATCCTCAACCCTCAATATTCAATCATCAATACTCAATCTTCAATCCTCAATCCTCAAACGTCAATCCTCAATCCTCATTCTTCAATACTAAACACCCAATCCTCAATCCTCTATCCTCAATATTCAATCATCAATACTCAATCTTCAATCCTCAATCCTCAATCCTCAATCCTCAATCCTCAATCCTCAATCCTGAATCCTCAATCCTCAATACTCAATCTTCAATCCTCATTCCTCAATCCTCAATCCTCAATCCTCAATCTTCAATCCTCAAACATCTGTCCTCAATTCTCAATCCTCAATCCTCAGTCCTCAGTCGTCGAACATCAATCCCCGACCCTTAGCACTCATCCTCAATCCTCATCCCTCAATCCTCAATCCTCAAACCTAAATCCTCTACCGTCAGTCCTCGTCCTCAATCCTCAAACCTCAATCCTCAATCCTCAATATTCAATCATCAATACTCAATCTTCAATCCTCAATCCTCAATCCTCAATCCTCAATCCTCAATCCTCAAACCTCAATCCTCAATCCTCAATCCTCAATCCTCAATCCTCAATCCTCAATCCTCAATCCGCAATATTCAATCCTCAATACTCAATCTTCAATCATCAATCCTCAATCCTCAATTCTCAGTCGTCAATCCTCAGTCATCAATCCTCAATCTTCAACACTCAATCGTCAATCCTTAGTCCTCAATCCTCAATCCTCAATCCTCGTTCCTCAAACCTCAATCCTCACCACTCAGTCTTCATCCTCAATCCTCAAACCTCAATCCTCAATCCTCAATATTCAATCATCAATACTCAATCTTCAATCCCCAATCCTCAAACCTCAATCCTCAATCCTCATTCTTCAATCCTAAATACCCAATCCTTAATCTTCAATCCTTAATCCTCAATTCTCAATTCTCAATCCTCAATCCTCAGGCATCAATACTCAATCTTCAATGCTCAATCCTCAATCCTCAATCCTCAATCCTCATTCCCCAACCCTCAATCCTCATTCCTCAAACCTCAACCCTCAACCCTCAGTCCTCATACTCAATTCTCAATTCTCAATCCTCAATCCTCAATCCTCAATCTTCAATCATCAATAATCAATCTCCAATCCTCAATCCTCAATTCTCGATCCTCAATCCTCAGGCATCAATACTCAATCTTCAATACTCAACCCTCAATCCTCACTCCTCAATCCTCAATCCTCAAACCTCAATCCTCAATCCTCAATATTCAATCATCAATACTCAATCTTCAATCCGCAATCCTCAATCCTCAATCCTCAACCCTCAATCCTCATTCCTCAAACCTCAATCCTCAACCCTCAGTCCTCATACTCAATTCTCAATTCTCAATCCTCAATTCTCAATCCTCAATCTTCAGTCCTCAATAATCAAACTCCAATTCTAGATCCTCAATCCCCAATCTTCAATCCTTAATCCTCAATTTTCAATCCCCAATCCCCAGTACTCAATCTTCAATCCTCAATGCTCAATCCTCAATCCTCAATCCTCAGTCCTCAGACCTCAATCTTCAATCCTTAAACCTCAATCCTCAACCGTCAGTCCTCATTCTCCAACCTCAATCCTCAATCCTCAATCCTCAATCTTCAATCCCCAATACTCAATCTTCAATCCTCAATCCTCAATACTCAATCCTCAATCCTCAAGCCTCAGGCATCAATACTCAATCTTCAATACTCAATCCTCAATCCTCAATCCTCAATCCTCAATCCTCAACCATCAATCCTCATTCCTCAAACCTCAATCCTCAACCCTCAGTCCTCATCCTCAATTCTCAATTCTCAATCCTCAATCCTCAATCCTCAATCTTCAATCCTCAATAATCAATCTCCGATCCTAGGTCCTCAATCCCCAACCTTCAATCGTTAATCCTCAATCTTCAATCCTCAATCCCCAGTCATCAATCTTCAATCCTCAATGCTGAACCCTCAATCCTCAATCCTCAGTCCTCAGTCCCCAATCCTTAATCCTCAAACGTCAATCCTCAACCGTCAGTCCTCGTCCTCAATACTCAAACCTCAATCATCAATCCTCAATATTCAATCATCAATACTCAATCTTCAATCCTCAATCCTCAAACCTCAATCCTCAATCCTCATTCTTCAATCCTAAATACCCAATCCTCAATTTCCAATCCTCAATCCTCAATCCTCAATTCTCAATCCTCAATCCTTAATCCTCAGACCTCAAACATCAATATTCAACCCTCAGTCCTCGTCCTCAATCCACAACCCTCAATCCTCAGTCCTCAATATTCAATCATCAATATTCAATCTTCAATCCTCAATCCTCAATCCTCAATCCTCAATCCTCAATCCTCAATTTTCAACCCTGAATCCTCAATCCTCAATACACAATCCTCTATCTTCAATCCTCAATACTCAATCTTCAATCCTTAATCCTCAATCTGCAATCCCGAATCCCCAGTACTCAATCTTCAATCCTCAATGCTCAATCCTCAATCCTCAATCCTCAGTCCTCAGTCCTCAATCTTCAATCCTCAAACCTCAATCCTCAACCGTCAGTCCTCATTCTCCATCCTCAATCCTCAATCCTCAATCCCCAATCTTCAATCCCCAATACTCAATCTTCAATCCTCAATCCTCAATCCTCAATCCTCAATCCTCAATCCTCAGGTATCAATACTCAATCTTCAATACTCAATCCTCAATCCTCAATCCTCAATCCTCAATCCTCAATCCTCAACCATCAATCCTCATTCCTCAAACCTCAATCCTCAACCCTCAGTCCTCATCCTCAATCCTCAATTCTCAATCCTCAATCGTTAATCCTCAATCTTCAATCCTCAATAATCAATCTCCGATCCTAGATCCTCAATCCCCAATCTTCAATCGTTAATCCTCAATATTCAATCCTCAATCCCCAGTCATCAATCTTCAATCCTCAATGCTCAATCCTCAATCCTCAATCCTCAATCCTCAGTCCTCAATCCCCAATCCTCAATCCTCTAACCTCAATCCTCAACCGTCAGTCCTCGTCCTCAATCCTCAAACCTCAATCCTCAATCCTCAATATTCAATCGACAATACTCAACCATCAATCCTCAATCCTCAAACCTCAATCCTCAATCCTCATTCTTCAATCCTAAATACCCAATCCTCAATCTTCAATCCTCAATCCTCAATCCTCAATTCTCAATCCTCAATCCTTAATACTCAGACCTCAAACATCAATATTCAACCCTCAGCCCTCGTGCTCAATCCACAACCCTCAATCCTCAGTCCTCAATATTCAATCATCAATATTCAATCTTCAATCCTCAATCCTCAATCCTCAATCCTCGATCCTCAATCCTCAATTTTCAATCCTGAATCCTCAATCCTCAATACTCAATCCTCAATCTTCAATCCTCAATACCCAATCTATAATCCTCAATCCTCAATCCTCAATCCTCAATCCTCAATCTTCAATCCTCAACACTAATCTTCAATCCTCAATCCCCAATCCTCAATCCTCAATCCTCATTCTTCAATCCTCAATACCCAATCCTCAATCTTCAATCCTCAATCCTCAATCCTCAATCCTAATTCCTCAATCCTCATTCTTCAATCCTCAATACCCAATCCTCAATTTCAATCCTCAATCCTCAATCCTCATTTCTCAATCCTCAATCTTCAATCATCAATACTCAATCTTCAATCCTCAATCCTCAATCCTCAATCCTCAATCCTCAATCCTCAATCCTCAATATTCAATCATCAATACGCAATCTTCAACCCTCAATCTTCAATCCTCAATAGTCAATCCTCAATACTCAACCTTCAATCATCAATCCTCAATCCTCAATCCTCAATCCTCAATCCTCAGGCATCAATACTCAATCTACAATATTCAATCCACAATCCTCAATCCTCAATCCTCAGGCATCAAAGCTCAATCTACAATATTCAATCCACAATCCTTAATCCTCAATCCACAATCCTCAACCTTCAATACTCAATACTCAATCTTCAATCCTCAATCCTCAATCCTCAATCCTCAATCCTCAATCCTCAATCCTCAATATTCAATCCTCAATACTCAATCTTCAATCATCAATCCTCAATCCTCAAATCTCAGTCGTCAATCCTCAGTCATCAATCCTCAATCTTCAATACTCAATCGTCAATCCTTAGTCCTCAATCCTCAATCCTCGATCCTCGTTCCTCAAACCTCAATCCTCAACCCTCAGTCTTCATCCTCAATCCTCAAACCTCAATCCTCAACCCTCAATATTCAATCATCAATACTCAATCTTCAATCCTCAATCCTCAAACGTCAATCCTCAATCCTCATTCTTCAATACTAAACACCCAATCCTCAATCGTCTATCCTCAATATTCAATCATCAATACTCAATCTTCAATCCTCAATCCTCAATCCTCAATCCTCAATCCTCAATCCTCAATCCTGAATCCTCATTCCCCAACCCTCAATCCTCATTCTTCAAACCTCAATCCTCAACCCTCAGTCCTCATACTCAATTCTCAATTCTCAATCCTCAATCCTCAATACTCAATCTTCAATCCTCAATAATCAATCTCCAATCCTCAATCCTCAATCCTCGATCCTCAATCCTCAGGCATCAATACTCAATCTTCAAAACTCAATCCTCAATCCTCAATCCTCAATCCTCAATCCTCAAACCTCAATCCTCAATCCTCAATATTCAATCATCAATACTCAATCTTCAATCCTCAATCCTCAATCCTCAATCCTCAATCCTCAATCCTCAATCCTCAATCCTCAATCCTCAATCCTCAATCCTCAATCCTGAATCCTCAATCCTCAATCCGCAATATTCAATCCTCAATACTCAATCTTCAATCATCAATCCTCAATCCTCAATTCTCAGTCGTCAATCCTCAGTCATCAATCCTCAATCTTCAACACTCAATCGTCAATCCTTAGTCCTCAATCCTCAATCCTCAAACCTCGTTCCTCAAACCTCAATCCTCACCACTCAGTCTTCATCCTCAATCCTCAAACCTCAATCCTCAATCCTCAATATTCAATCATCAATACTCAATCTTCAATCCCCAATCCTCAAACCTCAATCCTCAATCCTCAATCTTCAATCCTAAATACCCAATCCTTAATCTTCAATCCTTAATCCTCAATTCTCAATTCTCAATCCTCAATCCTTAATCCTCAGACCTCAAACATCAATATTCAACCCTCAGTCCTCGTCCTCAATCCACAACCCTCAATCCTCAGTCCTCAATATTCAATCATAAATATTCAATCTTCAATCCTCAATCCTCAATCCTCAATCCTCAATCCTCAATCCTCAATCTTCAACCCTGAATCCTCAATCCTCAATACTCAATCCTCCATCTTCAATCCTCAATACTCAATCTTCAATCCTCAATCCTCAATCGTCAATCCTCAATCCTCAATTTTCAATCCTCAACACTCAATCTTCAATCCTCAATCCTCAATCCTCAATCCTCAATCCTCATTCTTCAATCCTCAAATACCCAATCCTCAATCTTCAATCCTCAATCCTCAATCCTCAATCCTAATTCCTCAATCCTCATTCTTCAATCCTCAATACCCAATCCTCAATTTCAATCCTCAATCCTCAATCCTCATTTCTCAATCCTCAATCCTCAACCCTCAGCCCTCATCCTCCATCCTCAGTACTCAATCCTCTATCCTCAATCTTCAATCCTCAATACTCAATCTTCAATCCTCATTCCTCAATCCTCAATCCTCAATCCTCAATCTTCAATCCTCAAACATCTGTCCTCAATTCTCAATCCTCAATCCTCAGTCCTCAGTCGTCGAACATCAATCCCCGACCCTTAGCACTCATCCTCAATCCTCATCCCTCAATCCTCAATCCTCAAACCTAAATCCTCTACCGTCAGTCCTCGTCCTCAATCCTCAAACCTCAATCCTCAATCCTCAATATTCAATCATCAATTCTCAATCTTCAATCCTCAATCCTCAATCCTCAATCCTCAATCCTCAATCCTCAATCCTCAATATTCAATCATCAATACTCAACCTTTAACCCTCAATCTTCAATCCTCAATGCTCAATCTTCAATCCTCAATCCTCAATCCTCAATCCTCAATCCTCAATCCCCAATATTCAATCCTCAATACTCAATCTTCAATCCTCAATCCTCAATCCTCAATATTCAATCCTCAATACTCAATCATCAATCATCAATACTCAATCTTCAACCCTCAATCTTCAATCCTCAATACTCAATCCTCAATCCTCAATATTCAACCCTCAGCCCCCATCCTCCATCCTCAATACTCAATCCTCAATCCCCAATCTTCAATCCTCAATTCTCAATCTTCGATCCTCGATCCTCAATCCTTAATATTCAATCCTCAATACTCAATCTTCAATCAGCAATCCTCAATCCCCAATTCTCAGTCGTGAATCCTCAGTCATCAATCCTCAATCTTCAATACTCAATCGTCAATCCTTAGTCCTCAATCCTCAATCCTCAATCCTCAATCCTCATTCCTCAATATTCAATCATCAATACTCAATCTTCAACCCTCAATCTTCAATCCTCAATACTCAATCTTCAATCCTGAATCCTCAATCCTCAATCCTCAATCCTCAATCCTCAGGCATCAATACTCAATCTACAATATTCAATCCTCAATCCTTAACCCTCAATCCACAATCCTCAAGCTTCAATACTCAATACTGAGTCTTCAATCCTCAATCCTCAATCCTCAATCCTCAATCCTCAATCCTCAATCTTCAATCCTCAATTCTCAATCTACAATCCTCGATCCTCAATCCTCAATCCTCAATATTCAATCATCAATACTCAATCTTCAACCCTCAATCTTCAATCCTCAATACTCAATCTTCAATCCTCAATCCTCAATCCTCAATCCTCAATCCTCAATCCTCAAATCTCAGTCGTCAATCCTCAGTCATCAATCCTCAATCTTCAATACTCAATCGTCAATCCTTAGTCCTCAATCCTCAATCCTCGATCCTCGTTCCTCAAACCTCAATCCTCAACCCTCAGTCTTCATCCTCAATCCTCAAACCTCAATCCTCAACCCTCAATATTCAATCATCAATACTCAATCTTCAATCCTCAATCCTCAAACGTCAATCCTCAATCCTCATTCTTCAATACTAAACACCCAATCCTCAATCGTCTATCCTCAATATTCAATCATCAATACTCAATCTTCAATCCTCAATCCTCAATCCTCAATCCTCAATCCTCAATCCTCAATCCTGAATCCTCATTCCCCAACCCTCAATCCTCATTCTTCAAACCTCAATCCTCAACCCTCAGTCCTCATACTCAATTCTCAATTCTCAATCCTCAATCCTCAATACTCAATCTTCAATCCTCAATAATCAATCTCCAATCCTCAATCCTCAATCCTCGATCCTCAATCCTCAGGCATCAATACTCAATCTTCAAAACTCAATCCTCAATCCTCAATCCTCAATCCTCAATCCTCAAACCTCAATCCTCAATCCTCAATATTCAATCATCAATACTCAATCTTCAATCCTCAATCCTCAATCCTCAATCCTCAATCCTCAATCCTCAATCCTCAATCCTCAATCCTCAATCCTCAATCCTCAATCCTGAATCCTCAATCCTCAATCCGCAATATTCAATCCTCAATACTCAATCTTCAATCATCAATCCTCAATCCTCAATTCTCAGTCGTCAATCCTCAGTCATCAATCCTCAATCTTCAACACTCAATCGTCAATCCTTAGTCCTCAATCCTCAATCCTCAAACCTCGTTCCTCAAACCTCAATCCTCACCACTCAGTCTTCATCCTCAATCCTCAAACCTCAATCCTCAATCCTCAATATTCAATCATCAATACTCAATCTTCAATCCCCAATCCTCAAACCTCAATCCTCAATCCTCAATCTTCAATCCTAAATACCCAATCCTTAATCTTCAATCCTTAATCCTCAATTCTCAATTCTCAATCCTCAATCCTTAATCCTCAGACCTCAAACATCAATATTCAACCCTCAGTCCTCGTCCTCAATCCACAACCCTCAATCCTCAGTCCTCAATATTCAATCATAAATATTCAATCTTCAATCCTCAATCCTCAATCCTCAATCCTCAATCCTCAATCCTCAATCTTCAACCCTGAATCCTCAATCCTCAATACTCAATCCTCCATCTTCAATCCTCAATACTCAATCTTCAATCCTCAATCCTCAATCGTCAATCCTCAATCCTCAATTTTCAATCCTCAACACTCAATCTTCAATCCTCAATCCTCAATCCTCAATCCTCAATCCTCATTCTTCAATCCTCAAATACCCAATCCTCAATCTTCAATCCTCAATCCTCAATCCTCAATCCTAATTCCTCAATCCTCATTCTTCAATCCTCAATACCCAATCCTCAATTTCAATCCTCAATCCTCAATCCTCATTTCTCAATCCTCAATCCTCAACCCTCAGCCCTCATCCTCCATCCTCAGTACTCAATCCTCTATCCTCAATCTTCAATCCTCAATACTCAATCTTCAATCCTCATTCCTCAATCCTCAATCCTCAATCCTCAATCTTCAATCCTCAAACATCTGTCCTCAATTCTCAATCCTCAATCCTCAGTCCTCAGTCGTCGAACATCAATCCCCGACCCTTAGCACTCATCCTCAATCCTCATCCCTCAATCCTCAATCCTCAAACCTAAATCCTCTACCGTCAGTCCTCGTCCTCAATCCTCAAACCTCAATCCTCAATCCTCAATATTCAATCATCAATTCTCAATCTTCAATCCTCAATCCTCAATCCTCAATCCTCAATCCTCAATCCTCAATCCTCAATATTCAATCATCAATACTCAACCTTTAACCCTCAATCTTCAATCCTCAATGCTCAATCTTCAATCCTCAATCCTCAATCCTCAATCCTCAATCCTCAATCCCCAATATTCAATCCTCAATACTCAATCTTCAATCCTCAATCCTCAATCCTCAATATTCAATCCTCAATACTCAATCATCAATCATCAATACTCAATCTTCAACCCTCAATCTTCAATCCTCAATACTCAATCCTCAATCCTCAATATTCAACCCTCAGCCCCCATCCTCCATCCTCAATACTCAATCCTCAATCCCCAATCTTCAATCCTCAATTCTCAATCTTCGATCCTCGATCCTCAATCCTTAATATTCAATCCTCAATACTCAATCTTCAATCAGCAATCCTCAATCCCCAATTCTCAGTCGTGAATCCTCAGTCATCAATCCTCAATCTTCAATACTCAATCGTCAATCCTTAGTCCTCAATCCTCAATCCTCAATCCTCAATCCTCATTCCTCAATATTCAATCATCAATACTCAATCTTCAACCCTCAATCTTCAATCCTCAATACTCAATCTTCAATCCTGAATCCTCAATCCTCAATCCTCAATCCTCAATCCTCAGGCATCAATACTCAATCTACAATATTCAATCCTCAATCCTTAACCCTCAATCCACAATCCTCAAGCTTCAATACTCAATACTGAGTCTTCAATCCTCAATCCTCAATCCTCAATCCTCAATCCTCAATCCTCAATCTTCAATCCTCAATTCTCAATCTACAATCCTCGATCCTCAATCCTCAATCCTCAATATTCAATCATCAATACTCAATCTTCAACCCTCAATCTTCAATCCTCAATACTCAATCTTCAATCCTCAATCCTCAATCCTCAATCCTCAATCCTCAATCCTCAATCCTCAGGCATCAATACTCAATCTACAATATTCAATCCTCAGTCCTTAATCCTCAATCCACAATCCTTCACCTTCAATACTCAATACTCAATCTTCAATCCTCAATCCTCAATCCTCAATCCTCAACCCTCAGTCTTCATCCTCAATCCTCAAACCTCAATCCTCAACCCTCAATATTCAATCATCAATACTCAATCTTCAATCCTCAATCCTCAAACCTCAATCCTCATTCCCCAACCCTCAATCCTCATTCCTCAATCCTCAACCCTCAACCCTCAGTCCTCATACTCAATTCTCAATTCTCAATCCTCAATCCTCAATCCTCAATCTTCAATCATCAATAATCAATCTCCAATCCTCAATCCTCAATTCTCGATCCTCAATCCTCAGGCATCAATACTCAATCTTCAATACTCAACCCTCAATCCTCACTCCTCAATCCTCAATCCTCAAACCTCAATCCTCAATCCTCAATATTCAATCATCAATACTCAATCTTCAATCATCAATCCTCAATCCTCAAATCTCAGTCGTCAATCCTCAGTCATCAATCCTCAATCTTCAATACTAAATCGTCAATCCTTAGTCCTCAATCCTCAATCCTCGATCCTCGTTCCTCAAACCTCAATCCTCAACCCTCAGTCTTCATCCTCAATCCTCAAACCTCAATCCTCAACCCTCAATATTCAATCATCAATACTCAATCTTCAATCCTCAATCCTCAAACCTCAATCCTCAATCCTCATTCTTCAATACTAAACACCCAATCCTCAATCCTCTATCCTCAATATTCAATCATCAATACCCAATCTTCAATCCTCAATCCTCAATCCTCAATCCTCAATCCTCAATCCTCAATCCTCAATCCTCAATCCTCATTCCCCAACCCTCAGTCCTCATTCCTCAAACCTCAATCCTCAACCCTCAGTCCTCATACTCAATTCTCAATTCTCAATCCTCAATCCTCAATCCTCAATCTTCAATCCTCAATAGTCAATCTCCAATCCTCAATCCTCAATCCTCGATCCTCAATCCTCAGGCATCAATACGCAATCTTCAATACTCAATCCTCAATCCTCAATCCTCAATCCTCAATCCTCAAACCTCAATCCTCAATCCTCAATATTCAATCATCAATACTCAATCTTCGATCCTCAATCCTCAATCCTCGATCCTCAATCCTCAATCCTCAATCCTCAATCCTCAATCCTCAATCCTCAATCCTCAATCCACAATCCTCAGCCTTCAATACTCAATAATCAATTTCCAATCCTAGATCCTCAATCCTCAATCCTCAATCCTCAATCCTCAATCCTCAATCCTCAATTCTCATTCTTGAATCCTCAATATTCAATCATCAATACTCAATCTTCAATCCTCAATCCTCAATCCTCAATCCTCAATCCTCAATCCTCAATCCTCAATCCTCAATATTCAATCATCAATACGCAATCTTCAACCCTCAATCTTCAATCCTCAATAGTCAATCCTCAATACTCAACCTTCAATCCTCAATCCTCAATCCTCAATCCTCAATCCTCAATCCTCAGGCATCAATACTCAATCTACAATATTCAATCCACAATCCTCAATCCTCAATCCTCAGGCATCAAAGCTCAATCTACAATATTCAATCCACAATCCTTAATCCTCAATCCACAATCCTCAACCTTCAATACTCAATACTCAATCTTCAATCCTCAATCCTCAATCCTCAATCCTCAATCCTCAATCCTCAATCCTCAATCCTCAATATTCAATCATCAATACTCAATCTTCAATCCTCAATCCTCAAACCTCAATCCTCAATCCTCATTCTTCAATCCTAAATACCCAATCCTCAATTTCCAATCCTCAATCCTCAATCCTCAATTCTCAATCCTCAATCCTTAATCCTCAGACCTCAAACATCAATATTCAACCCTCAGTCCTCGTCCTCAATCCACAACCCTCAATCCTCAGTCCTCAATATTCAATCATAAATATTCAATCTTCAATCCTCAATCCTCAATCCTCAATCCTCAATCCTCAATCCTCAATCTTCAACCCTGAATCCTCAATCCTCAATACTCAATCCTCCATCTTCAATCCTCAATACTCAATCTTCAATCCTCAATCCTCAATCGTCAATCCTCAATCCTCAACTTTCAATCCTCAACACTCAATCTTCAATCCTCAATCCTCAATCCTCAATCCTCAATCCTCATTCTTCAATCCTCAAATACCCAATCCTCAATCTTCAATCCTCAATCCTCAATCCTCAATCCTAATTCCTCAATCCTCATTCTTCAATCCTCAATACCCAATCCTCAATTTCAATCCTCAATCCTCAATCCTCATTTCTCAATCCTCAATCCTCAACCCTCAGCCCTCATCCTCCATCCTCAGTACTCAATCCTCTATCCTCAATCTTCAATCCTCAATACTCAATCTTCAATCCTCATTCCTCAATCCTCAATCCTCAATCCTCAATCTTCAATCCTCAAACATCTGTCCTCAATTCTCAATCCTCAATCCTCAGTCCTCAGTCGTCGAACATCAATCCCCGACCCTTAGCACTCATCCTCAATCCTCATCCCTCAATCCTCAATCCTCAAACCTAAATCCTCTACCGTCAGTCCTCGTCCTCAATCCTCAAACCTCAATCCTCAATCCTCAATATTCAATCATCAATTCTCAATCTTCAATCCTCAATCCTCAATCCTCAATCCTCAATCCTCAATCCTCAATCCTCAATATTCAATCATCAATACTCAACCTTTAACCCTCAATCTTCAATCCTCAATGCTCAATCTTCAATCCTCAATCCTCAATCCTCAATCCTCAATCCTCAATCCTCAATATTCAATCCTCAATACTCAATCTTCAATCCTCAATCCTCAATCCTCAATATTCAATCCTCAATACTCAATCATCAATCATCAATACTCAATCTTCAACCCTCAATCTTCAATCCTCAATACTCAATCCTCAATCCTCAATATTCAACCCTCAGCCCCCATCCTCCATCCTCAATACTCAATCCTCAATCCCCAATCTTCAATCCTCAATTCTCAATCTTCGATCCTCGATCCTCAATCCTCAATATTCAATCCTCAATACTCAATCTTCAATCAGCAATCCTCAATCCCCAATTCTCAGTCGTGAATCCTCAGTCATCAATCCTCAATCTTCAATACTCAATCGTCAATCCTTAGTCCTCAATCCTCAATCCTCAATCCTCAATCCTCATTCCTCAATATTCAATCATCAATACTCAATCTTCAACCCTCAATCTTCAATCCTCAATACTCAATCTTCAATCCTGAATCCTCAATCCTCAATCCTCAATCCTCAGGCATCAATACTCAATCTACAATATTCAATCCTCAATCCTTAACCCTCAATCCACAATCCTCAAGCTTCAATACTCAATACTGAGTCTTCAATCCTCAATCCACAATCCTCAATCCTCAATCCTCAATCCTCAATCTTCAATCCTCAATTCTCAATCTACAATCCTCGATCCTCAATCCTCAATCCTCAATATTCAATCATCAATACTCAATCTTCAACCCTCAATCTTCAATCCTCACTACTCAATCTTCAATCCTCAATCCTCAATCCTCAATCCTCAATCCTCAATCCTCAATCCTCAGGCATCAATACTCAATCTACAATATTCAATCCTCAGTCCTTAATCCTCAATCCACAATCCTTCACCTTCAATACTCAATACTCAATCTTCAATCCTCAATCCTCAATCCTCAATCCTCAATCCTCAGTCTTCATCCTCAATCCTCAAACCTCAATCCTCAACCCTCAATATTCAATCATCAATACTCAATCTTCAATCCTCAATCCTCAAACCTCAATCCTCATTCCCCAACCCTCAATCCTCATTCCTCAAACCTCAACCCTCAACCCTCAGTCCTCATACTCAATTCTCAATTCTCAATCCTCAATCCTCAATCCTCAATCTTCAATCATCAATACTCAATCTTCAATCATCAATCCTCAATCCTCAAATCTCAGTCGTCAATCCTCAGTCATCAATCCTCAATCTTCAATACTCAATCGTCAATCCTTAGTCCTCAATCCTCAATCCTCGATCCTCGTTCCTCAAACCTCAATCCTCAACCCTCAGTCTTCATCCTCAATCCTCAAACCTCAATCCTCAACCCTCAATATTCAATCATCAATACTCAATCTTCAATCCTCAATCCTCAAACCTCAATCCTCAATCCTCATTCTTCAATACTAAACACCCAATCCTCAATCCTCTATCCTCAATATTCAATCATCAATACCCAATCTTCAATCCTCAATCCTCAATCCTCAATCCTCAATCCTCAATCCTCAATCCTCAATCCTCATTCCCCAACCCTCAGTCCTCATTCCTCAAACCTCAATCCTCAACCCTCAGTCCTCATACTCAATTCTCAATTCTCAATCCTCAATCCTCAATCCTCAATCTTCAATCCTCAATAGTCAATCTCCAATCCTCAATCCTCAATCCTCGATCCTCAATCCTCAGGCATCAATACTCAATCTTCAATACTCAATCCTCAATCCTCAATCCTCAATCCTCAATCCTCAAACCTCAATCCTCAATCCTCAATATTCAATCATCAATACTCAATCTTCGATCCTCAATCCTCAATCCTCGATCCTCAATCCTCAATCCTCAATCCTCAATCCTCAATCCTCAATCCTCAATCCTCAATCCACAATCCTCAGCCTTCAATACTCAATAATCAATTTCCAATCCTAGATCCTCAATCCTCAATCCTCAATCCTCAATCCTCAATCCTCAATCCTCAATCCTCATTCTTGAATCCTCAATATTCAATCATCAATACTCAATCTTCAATCCTCAATCCTCAATCCTCAATCCTCAATCCTCAATCCTCAATCCTCAATATTCAATCATCAATACGCAATCTTCAACCCTCAATCTTCAATCCTCAATAGTCAATCCTCAATACTCAACCTTCAATCCTCAATCCTCAATCCTCAATCCTCAATCCTCAATCCTCAGGCATCAATACTCAATCTACAATATTCAATCCACAATCCTCAATCCTCAATCCTCAGGCATCAAAGCTCAATCTACAATATTCAATCCACAATCCTTAATCCTCAATCCACAATCCTCAACCTTCAATACTCAATACTCAATCTTCAATCCTCAATCCTCAATCCTCAATCCTCAATCCTCAATCCTCAATCCTCAATCCTCAATATTCAATCCTCAATACTCAATCTTCAATCATCAATCCTCAATCCTCAAATCTCAGTCGTCAATCCTCAGTCATCAATCCTCAATCTTCAATACTCAATCGTCAATCCTTAGTCCTCAATCCTCAATCCTCGATCCTCGTTCCTCAAACCTCAATCCTCAACCCTCAGTCTTCATCCTCAATCCTCAAACCTCAATCCTCAACCCTCAATATTCAATCATCAATACTCAATCTTCAATCCTCAATCCTCAAACCTCAATCCTCAATCCTCATTCTTCAATACTAAACACCCAATCCTCAATCCTCTATCCTCAATATTCAATCATCAATACTCAATCTTCAATCCTCAATCCTCAATCCTCAATCCTCAATCCTCAATCCTCAATCCTGAATCCTCATTCCCCAACCCTCAATCCTCATTCTTCAAACCTCAATCCTCAACCCTCAGTCCTCATACTCAATTCTCAATTCTCAATCCTCAATCCTCAATACTCAATCTTCAATCCTCAATAATCAATCTCCAATCCTCAATCCTCAATCCTCGATCCTCAATCCTCAGGCATCAATACTCAATCTTCAATACTCAATCCTCAATCCTCAATCCTCAATCCTCAATCCTCAAACCTCAATCCTCAATCCTCAATATTCAATCATCAATACTCAATCTTCAATTCTCAATCCTCAATCCTCAATCCTCAATCCTCAATCCTCAATCCTCAATCCTCAATCCTCAATCCTCAATCCTCAATCCTCAATCCTCAATCCGCAATATTCAATCCTCAATACTCAATCTTCAATCATCAATCCTCAATCCTCAATTCTCAGTCGTCAATCCTCAGTCATCAATCCTCAATCTTCAATACTCAATCGTCAATCCTTAGTCCTCAATCCTCAATCCTCAATCCTCGTTCCTCAAACCTCAATCCTCAACACTCAGTCTTCATCCTCAATCCTCAAACCTCAATCCTCAATCCTCAATATTCAATCATCAATACTCAATCTTCAATCCCCAATCCTCAAACCTCAATCCTCAATCCTCATTCTTCAATCCTAAATACCCAATCCTTAATCTTCAATCCTTAATCCTCAATTCTCAATTCTCAATCCTCAATCCTTAATCCTCAGACCTCAAACATCAATATTCAACCCTCAGTCCTCGTCCTCAATCCACAACCCTCAATCCTCAGTCCTCAATATTCAATCATAAATATTCAATCTTCAATCCTCAATCCTCAATCCTCAATCCTCAATCCTCAATCCTCAATCTTCAACCCTGAATCCTCAATCCTCAATACTCAATCCTCCATCTTCAATCCTCAATACTCAATCTTCAATCCTCAATCCTCAATCGTCAATCCTCAATCCTCAATTTTCAATCCTCAACACTCAATCTTCAATCCTCAATCCTCAATCCTCAATCCTCAATCCTCATTCTTCAATCCTCAAATACCCAATCCTCAATCTTCAATCCTCAATCCTCAATCCTCAATCCTAATTCCTCAATCCTCATTCTTCAATCCTCAATACCCAATCCTCAATTTCAATCCTCAATCCTCAATCCTCATTTCTCAATCCTCAATCCTCAACCCTCAGCCCTCATCCTCCATCCTCATTACTCAATCCTCGATCCTCAATCTTCAATCCTCAATACTCAATCTTCAATCCTCATTCCTCAATCCTCAATCCTCAATCCTCAATCTTCAATCCTCAAACATCTGTCCTCAATTCTCAATCCTCAATCCTCAGTCCTCAGTCGTCGAACATCAATCCCCGACCCTTAGCACTCATCCTCAATCCTCATCCCTCAATCCTCAATCCTCAAACCTAAATCCTCTACCGTCAGTCCTCGTCCTCAATCCTCAAACCTCAATCCTCAATCCTCAATATTCAATCATCAATTCTCAATCTTCAATCCTCAATCCTCAATCCTCAATCCTCAATCCTCAATCCTCAATCCTCAATATTCAATCATCAATACTCAACCTTTAACCCTCAATCTTCAATCCTCAATGCTCAATCTTCAATCCTCAATCCTCAATCCTCAATCCTCAATCCTCAATCCTCAATATTCAAACCTCAATACTCAATCTTCAATCCTCAATCCTCAATCCTCAATATTCAATCCTCAATACTCAATCATCAATCATCAATACTCAATCTTCAACCCTCAATCTTCAATCCTCAATACTCAATCCTCAATCCTCAATATTCAACCCTCAGCCCCCATCCTCCATCCTCAATACTCAATCCTCAATCCCCAATCTTCAATCCTCAATTCTCAATCTTCGATCCTCGATCCTCAATCCTCAATATTCAATCCTCAATACTCAATCTTCAATCAGCAATCCTCAATCCCCAATTCTCAGTCGTGAATCCTCAGTCATCAATCCTCAATCTTCAATACTCAATCGTCAATCCTTAGTCCTCAATCCTCAATCCTCAATCCTCAATCCTCATTCCTCAATATTCAATCATCAATACTCAATCTTCAACCCTCAATCTTCAATCCTCAATACTCAATCTTCAATCCTGAATCCTCAATCCTCAATCCTCAATCCTCAATCCTCAGGCATCAATACTCAATCTACAATATTCAATCCTCAATCCTTAACCCTCAATCCACAATCCTCAAGCTTCAATACTCAATACTGAGTCTTCAATCCTCAATCCTCAATCCTCAATCCTCAATCCTCAGTCCTCAATCTTCAATCCTCAATTCTCAATCTTCAATCCTCGATCCTCAATCCTCAATCCTCAATATTCAATCATCAATACTCAATCTTCAACCCTCAATCTTCAATCCTCAATACTCAATCTTCAATCCTCAATCCTCAATCCTCAATCCCCAATCCTCAATCCTCAATCCTCAGGCATCAATACTCAATCTACAATATTCAATCCTCAGTCCTTAATCCTCAATCCACAATCCTTCACCTTCAATACTCAATACTCAATCTTCAATCCTCAATCCTCAATCCTCAATCGTCAATCCTCAATCCTCAATCCTCAGGCATCAATACTCAATCTTCAATGCTCAATCCTCAATCCTCAATCCTCATTCCCCAACCCTCAATCCTCATTCCTCAAACCTCAACCCTCAACCCTCAGTCCTCATACTCAATTCTCAATTCTCAATCCTCAATCCTCAATCCTCAATCTTCAATCATCAATAATCAATCTCCAATCCTCAATCCTCAATTCTCGATCCTCAATCCTCAGGCATCAATACTCAATCTTCAATACTCAACCCTCAATCCTCACTCCACAATCCTCAATCCTCAAACCTCAATCCTCAATCCTCAATATTCAATCATCAATACTCAATCTTCAATCCGCAATCCTCAATCCTCAATCCTCAACCCTCAATCCTCATTCCTCAAACCTCAATCCTCAACCCTCAGTCCTCATACTCAATTCTCAATTCTCAATCCTCAATTCTCAATCCTCAGTCTTCAGTCCTCAATAATCAATCTCCAATTCTAGATCCTCAATCCCCAATCTTCAATCCTTAATCCTCAATCTTCAATCCCCAATCCCCTGTACTCAATCTTCAATCCTGAATGCTCAATCCTCAATCCTCAATCCTCAATCCTCAGTCCTCAATCCCCAATCCTCAAACCTCTAACCTCAATCCTCAACCGTCAGTCCTCGTCCTCAATCCTCAAACCTCAATCCTCAATCCTCAATATTCAATCGACAATACTCAATCATCAATCCTCAATCCACAAACCTCAATCCTCAATCCTCATTCTTCAATCCTAAATACCCAATCCTCAATCTTCAATCCTCAATCCTCAATCCTCAATTCTCAATCCTCAATCCTTAATACTCAGACCTCAAACATCAATATTCAACCCTCAGCCCTCGTGCTCAATCCACAACCCTCAATCCTCAGTCCTCAATATTCAATCCTCAATCCTCAATCCTCAATCCTCGATCCTCAATCCTCAATTTTCAATCCTGAATCCTCAATCCTCAATACTCAATCCTCAATCTTCAATCCTCAATACCCAATCTTCAATCCTCAATCCTCAATCCTCAATCCTCAATCCTCAATCTTCAATCCTCAACACTAATCTTCAATCCTCAATCCCCAATCCTCAATCCTCAATCCTCAATCTTCAATCCTCAATACCCAATCCTCAATCTTCAATCCTCAATCCCCAATCCTCAATCCTAATTCCTCAATCCTCATTCTTCAATCCTCAATACCCAATCCTCAATTTCAATCCTCAATCCTCAATCCTCATATCTCAATCCTCAATCTTCAACCCTCAGCCCTCATCCTCCATCCTCAGTACTCAATCCTCTATCCTCAATCTTCAATCCTCAATACTCAATCTTCGATCCTCATTCCTCAATCCTCAATCCTCAATCCTCAATCTTCAATCGCCAATACTCAATCTGCAATCACCAATACTCAAACCTCAATCCTCAATCCTCATTACTCAATCCTCAATACCCAATCCTCAATCCTCAATCCTCAATCCTCAATCCTCAATATTCAATCATCAATACTCAATCTTGAATACTCAATCTTCAATCCTCAATACTCAACCTTCAATCCACAATCCTCAATCCTCAATCCTCAATCCTCAATCCTCAGGCATCAATACTCAATCTACAATATTCAATCCACAATCCTCAATCCTCAATCCTCAGGCATCAAAACTCAATCTACAATATTCAATCCACAATCCTTAATCCTCAATCCACAATCCTCAACCTTCAATACTCAATACTCAATCTTCAATCCTCAATCCTCAATCCTCAATCCTCAATCCTCAATCCTCAATCCTCAATATTCAATCCTCAATACTCAATCTTCAATCATCAATCCTCAATCCTCAAATCTCAGTCGTCAATCCTCAGTCATCAATCCTCAATCTTCAATACTCAATCGTCAATCCTTAGTCCTCAATCCTCAATCCTCGATCCTCGTTCCTCAAACCTCAATCCTCAACCCTCAGTCTTCATCCTCAATCCTCAAACCTCAATCCTCAGCCCTCAATATTCAATCATCAATACTCAATCTTCAATCCTCAATCCTCAAACCTCAATCCTCAATCCCCATTCTTCAATACTAAACACCCAATCCTCAATCCTCTATCCTCAATATTCAATCATCAATACTCAATCTTCAATCCTCAATCCTCAATCCTCAATCCTCAATCCTCAATCCTCAGGCATCAATACTCAATCTTCAATGCTCAATCCTCAATCCTCAATCCTCAATCCTCATTCCCCAACCCTCAATCCTCATTCCTCAAACTTCAAACCTCAACCCTCAGCCCTCATACTCAATTCTCAATTCTCGATCCTCAATCCTCAATCCTCAATCTTCAATCATCAATAATCAATCTCCAATCCTCAATCCTCAATTCTCGATCCTCAATCCTCAGGCATCAATACTCAATCTTCAATACTCAACCCTCAATCCTCACTCCTCAATCCGCAATCCTCAAACCTCAATCCTCAATCCTCAATATTCAATCATCAATACTCAATCTTCAATCCGCAATCCTCAATCCTCAATCCTCAACCCTCAATCCTCATTCCTCAAACCTCAATCCTCAACCCTCAGTCCTCATACTCAATTCTCAATTCTCAATCCTCAATTCTCAATCCTCAATCTTCAGTCCTCAATAATCAATCTCCAATTCTAGATCCTCAATCCCCAATCTTCAATCCTTAATCCTCAACCTTCAATCCCCAATCCCCAGTACTCAATCTTCAATCCTCAATGCTCAATCCTCAATCCTCAATCCTCAGTCCTCAGACCTCAACCTTCAATCCTCAAACCTCAATCCTCAACCGTCAGTCCTCATTCTCCAACCTCAATCCTCAATCCTCAATCCTCAATCTTCAATCCCCAATACTCAATCTTCAATCCTCAATCCTCAATACTCAATCCTCAATCCTCAAGCCTCAGGCATCAATACTCAATCTTCAATACTCAATCCTCAATCTTCAATCCTCAATCCTCAATCCTCAACCATCAATCCTCATTCCTCAATCCTCAATCCTCAGGCATCAATACTCAATCTTCAATGCTCAATCCTCAACCCTCAATCCTCAATCCTCATTCCCCAACCCTCAATCCTCATTCCTCAAACCTCGACCCTCAACCCTCAGTCCTCATACTCAATTCTCAATACTCAATCCTCAATCCTCAATCCTCAATCTTCAATCATCAATAATAAATCTCCAATCCTCAATCCTCAATTCTCGATCCTCAATCCTCAGGCATCAATACTCAATCTTCAATACTCAACCCTCAATCCTCACTCCTCAATCCTCAATCCTCAAACCTCAATCCTCAATCCTCAATATTCAATCATCAATACTCAATCTTCAATCCGCAATCCTCAATCCTCAATCCTCAACCCTCAATCCTCATTCCTCAAACCTCAATCCTCAACCCTCAGTCCTCATACTCAATTCTCAATTCTCAATCCTCAATTCTCAATCCTCAATCTTCAGTCCTCAATAATCAATCTCCAATTCTAGATCCTCAATCCCCAATCTTCAATCCTTAATCCTCAATCTTCAATCCCCAATCCCCAGTACTCAATCTTCAATCCTGAATGCTCAATCCTCAATCCTCAATCCTCAATCCTCAGTCCTCAATCCCCAATCCTCAAACCTCTAACTTCAATCCTCAACCGTCAGTCCTCGTCCTCAATCCTCAAACCTCAATCCTCAATCCTCAATATTCAATCGACAATACTCAATCATCAATCCTCAATCCTCAAACCTCAATCCTCAATCCTCATTCTTCAATCCTAAATACCCAATCCTCAATCTTCAATCCTCAATCCTCAATCCTCAATTCTCAATCCTCAATCCTTAATACTCAGACCTCAAACATCAATATTCAACCCTCAGCCCTCGTGCTCAATCCACAACCCTCAATCCTCAGTCCTCAATATTCAATCATCAATATTCAATCTTCAATCCTCAATCCTCAATCCTCAATCCTCGATCCTCAATCCTCAATTTTCAATCCTGAATCCTCAATCCTCAATACTCAATCCTCAATCTTCAATCCTCAATACCCAATCTTCAATCCTCAATCCTCAATCCTCAATCCTCAATCCTCAATCTTCAATCCTCAACACTAATCTTCAATCCTCAATCCCCAATCCTCAATCCTCAATCCTCAATCTTCAATCCTCAATACCCAATCCTCAATCTTCAATCCTCAATCCCCAATCCTCAATCCTAATTCCTCAATCCTCATTCTTCAATCCTCAATACCCAATCCTCAATTTCAATCCTCAATCCTCAATCCTCATATCTCAATCCTCAATCTTCAACCCTCAGCCCTCATCCTCCATCCTCAGTACTCAATCCTCTATCCTCAATATTCAATCCTCAATACTCAATCTTCGATCCTCATTCCTCAATCCTCAATCCTCAATCCTCAATCTTCAATCGCCAATACTCAATCTGCAATCCCCAATACTCAAACCTCAATCCTCAATCCTCATTACTCAATCCTCAATACCCAATCCTCAATCCTCAATCCTCAATCCTCAATCCTCAATATTCAATCATCAATACTCAATCTTGAATACTCAATCTTCAATCCTCAATACTCAACCTTCAATCCACAATCCTCAATCCTCAATCCTCAATCCTCAATCCTCAGGCATCAATGCTCAATCTACAATATTCAATCCACAATCCTTAATCCTCAATCCACAATCCTCAACCTTCAATACTCAATACTCAATCTTCAATCCTCAATCCTCAATCCTCAATCCTCAATCCTCAATCCTCAATCCTCAATATTCAATCCTCAATACTCAATCTTCAATCATCAATCCTCAATCCTCAAATCTCAGTCGTCAATCCTCAGTCATCAATCCTCAATCTTCAATACTCAATCGTCAATCCTTAGTCCTCAATCCTCAATCCTCGATCCTCGTTCCTCAAACCTCAATCCTCAACCCTCAGTCTTCATCCTCAATCCTCAAACCTCAATCCTCAGCCCTCAATATTCAATCATCAATACTCAATCTTCAATCCTCAATCCTCAAACCTCAATCCTCAATCCTCATTCTTCAATACTAAACACCCAATCCTCAATCCTCTATCCTCAATATTCAATCATCAATACTCAATCTTCAATCCTCAATCCTCAATCCTCAATCCTCAATCCTCAATCCTCAGGCATCAATACTCAATCTTCAATGCTCAATCCTCAATCCTCAATCCTCAATCCTCATTCCCCAACCCTCAATCCTCATTCCTCAAACTTCAATCCTCAACCCTCAGCCCTCATACTCAATTCTCAATTCTCGATCCTCAATCCTCAATCCTCAATCTTCAATCATCAATAATCAATCTCCAATCCTCAATCCTCAATTCTCGATCCTCAATCCTCAGGCATCAATACTCAATCTTCAATACTCAACCCTCAATCCTCACTCCTCAATCCTCAATCCTCAAACCTCAATCCTCAATCCTCAATATTCAATCATCAATACTCAATCTTCAATCCGCAATCCTCAATCCTCAATCCTCAACCCTCAATCCTCATTCCTCAAACCTCAATCCTCAACCCTCAGTCCTCATACTCAATTCTCAATTCTCAATCCTCAATTCTCAATCCTCAATCTTCAGTCCTCAATAATCAATCTCCAATTCTAGATCCTCAATCCCCAATCTTCAATCCTTAATCCTCAATCTTCAATCCCCAATCCCCAGTACTCAATCTTCAATCCTCAATGCTCAATCCTCAATCCTCAATCCTCAGTCCTCAGACCTCAACCTTCAATCCTCAAACCTCAATCCTCAACCGTCAGTCCTCATTCTCCAACCTCAATCCTCAATCCTCAATCCTCAATCTTCAATCCCCAATACTCAATCTTCAATCCTCAATCCTCAATACTCAATCCTCAATCCTCAAGCCTCAGGCATCAATACTCAATCTTCAATACTCAATCCTCAATCCTCGATCCTCAATCCTCAATCCTCAACCATCAATCCTCATTCCTCAAACCTCAATCCTCAACCCTCAGTCCTCATCCTCAATTCTCAATTCTCAATCCTCAATCCTCAATCCTCAATCTTCAATCCTCAATAATCAATCTCCGATCCTAGGTCCTCAATCCCCAACCTTCAATCGTTAATCCTCAATCTTCAATCCTCAATCCCCAGTCATCAATCTTCAATCCTCAATGCTCAACCCTCAATCCTCAATCCTCAGTCCTCAGTCCCCAATCCTTAATCCTCAAACGTCAATCCTCAACCGTCAGTCCTCGTCCTCAATCCTCAAACCTCAATCATCAATCCTCAATATTCAATCATCAATACTCAATCTTCAATCCTCAATCCTCAAACCTCAATCCTCAATCCTCATTCTTCGATCCTAAATACCCAATCCTCAATTTCCAATCCTCAATCCTCAATCCTCAATTCTCAATCCTCAATCCTTAATCCTCAGACCTCAAACATCAATATTCAACCCTCAGTCCTCGTCCTCAATCCACAACCCTCAATCCTCAGTCCTCAATATTCAATCATCAATATTCAATCTTCAATCCTCAATCCTCAATCCTCAATCCTCAATCCTCAATCCTCAATTTTCAACCCTGAACCCTCAATCCTCAATACTCAATCCTCTATCTTCAATCCTCAATACTCAATCTTCAATCCTTAATCCTCAATCTGCAATCCCGAATCCCCAGTACTCAATCTTCAATCCTCAATGCTCAATCCTCAATCCTCAATCCTCAGTCCTCAGTCCTCAATCTTCAATCCTCAAACCTCAACCCTCAACCGTCAGTCCTCATTCTCCATCCTCAATCCTCAATCCTCAATCCTCAATCCTCAATCCTCAATCCTCAATCCTCAATATTCAATCATCAATACTCAACCTTTAACCCTCAATCTTCAATCCTCAATGCTCAATCTTCAATCCTCAATCCTCAATCCTCAATCCTCAATCCTCAATCCTCAATATTCAATCCTCAATACTCAATCTTCAATCCTCAATCCTCAATCCTCAATATTCAATCCTCAATACTCAATCATCAATCATCAATACTCAATCTTCAACCCTCAATCTTCAATCCTCAATACTCAATCCTCAATCCTCAATATTCAACCCTCAGCCCCCATCCTCCATCCTCAATACTCAATCCTCAATCCCCAATCTTCAATCCTCAATTCTCAATCTTCGATCCTCGATCCTCAATCCTCAATATTCAATCCTCAATACTCAATCTTCAATCAGCAATCCTCAATCCCCAATTCTCAGTCGTGAATCCTCTGTCATCAATCCTCAATCTTCAATACTCAATCGTCAATCCTTAGTCCTCAATCATCAATCCTCAATCCTCAATCCTCATTCCTCAATATTCAATCATCAATACTCAATCTTCAACCCTCAATCTTCAATCCTCAATACTCAATCTTCAATCCTGAATCCTCAATCCTCAATCCTCAATCCTCAATCCTCAGGCATCAACACTCAATCTACAATATTCAATCCTCAATCCTTAACCCTCAATCCACAATCCTCAAGCTTCAATACTCAATACTGAGTCTTCAATCCTCAATCCTCAATCCTCAATCCTCAATCCTCAATCTTCAATCCTCAATTCTCAATCTTCAATCCTCAATACCCAATCCTCAATTTCAATCCTCAATCCTCAATCCTCATATCTCAATCCTCAATCTTCAACCCTCAGCCCTCATCCTCCATCCTCAGTACTCAATCCTCTATCCTCAATCTTCAATCCTCAATACTCAATCTTCGATCCTCATTCCTCAATCCTCAATCCTCAATCCTCAATCTTCAATCGCCAATACTCAATCTGCAATCCCCAATACTCAAACCTCAATCCTCAATCCTCATTACTCAATCCTCAATACCCAATCCTCAATCCTCAATCCTCAATCCTCAATCCTCAATATTCAATCATCAATACTCAATCTTGAATACTCAATCTTCAATCCTCAATACTCAACCTTCAATCCACAATCCTCAATCCTCAATCCTCAATCCTCAATCTTCAGGCATCAATACTCAATCTATAATATTCAATCCACAATCCTCAATCCTCAATCCTCAGGCATCAAAACTCAATCTACAATATTCAATCCACAATCCTTAATCCTCAATCCACAATCCTCAACCTTCAATACTCAATACTCAATCTTCAATCCTCAATCCTCAATCCTCAATCCTCAATCCTCAATCCTCAATCCTCAATATTCAATCCTCAATACTCAATATTCAATCATCAATCCTCAATCCTCAAATCTCAGTCGTCAATCCTCAGTCATCAATCCTCAATCTTCAATACTCAATCGTCAATCCTTAGTCCTCAATCCTCAATCCTCGATCCTCGTTCCTCAAACCTCAATCCTCAACCCTCAGTCCTCATACTCAATTCTCAATTCTCAATCCTCAATTCTCAATCCTCAATCTTCAGTCCTCAATAATCAATCTCCAATTCTAGATCCTCAATCCCCAATCTTCAATCCTTAATCCTCAATCTTCAATCCCCAATCCCCAGTACTCAATCTTCAATCCTCAATGCTCAATCCTCAATCCTCAATCCTCAGTCCTCAGACCTCAACCTTCAATCCTCAAACCTCAATCCTCAACCGTCAGTCCTCATTCTCCAACCTCAATCCTCAATCCTCAATCCTCAATCTTCAATCCCCAATACTCAATCTACAATCCTCAATCCTCAATACTCAATCCTCAATCCTCAAGCCTCAGGCATCAATACTCAATCTTCAATACTCAATCCTCAATCCTCAATCCTCAATCCTCAATCCTCAACCATCAATCCTCATTCCTCAAACCTCAATCCTCAACCCTCAGTCCTCATCCTCAATTCTCAATTCTCAATCCTTAATCCTCAATCCTCAATCTTCAATCCTCAATAATCAATCTCCGATCCTAGGTCCTCAATCCCCAACCTTCAATCGTTAATCCTCAATCTTCAATCCTCAATCCCCAGTCATCAATCTTCAATCCTCAATGCTCAACCCTCAATCCTCAATCCTCAGTCCTCAGTCCCCAATCCTTAATCCTCAAACGTCAATCCTCAACCGTCAGTCCTCGTCCTCAATCCTCAAACCTCAATCATCAATCCTCAATATTCAATCATCAATACTCAATCTTCAATCCTCAATCCTCAAACCTCAATCCTCAATCCTCATTCTTCAATCCTAAATACCCAATCCTCAATTTCCAATCCTCAATCCTCAATCCTCAATTCTCAATCCTCAATCCTTAATCCTCAGACCTCAAACATCAATATTCAACCCTCAGTCCTCGTCCTCAATCCACAACCCTCAATCCTCAGTCCTCAATATTCAATCATCAATATTCAATCTTCAATCCTCAATCCTCAATCCTCAATCCTCAATCCTCAATCCTCAATTTTCAACCCTCAATCCTCACTCCTCAATCCTCAATCCTCAAACCTCAATCCTCAATCCTCAATATTCAATCATCAATACTCAATCTTCAATCCGCAATCCTCAATCCTCAATCCTCAACCCTCAATCCTCATTCCTCAAACCTCAATCCTCAACCCTCAGTCCTCATACTCAATTCTCAATTCTCAATCCTCAATTCTCAATCCTCAATCTTCAGTCCTCAATAATCAATCTCCAATCCTCAAACCTCAATCCTCAATCCTCATTCTTCAATCCTAAATACCCAATCCTTAATCTTCAGTCCTTAATCCTCAATCCTCAATTCTCAATCCTCAATCCTTAATCCTCAGACCTCATACATCAATATTCAACCCTCAGTCCTCGTCCTCAATCCACAACCCTCAATCCTCAGTCCTCAATATTCAATCATAAATATTCAATCTTCAATCCTCAATCCTCAATCCTCAATCCTCAATCCTCAATCCTCAATCTTCAACCCTGAATCCTCAATCCTTAATACTCAATCCTCCATCTTCAATCCTCAATACTCAATCTTCAATCCTCAATCCTCAATCGTCAATCCTCAATCCTCAATTTTCAATCCTCAACACTCAATCTTCAATCCTCAATCCTCAATCCTCAATCCTCAATCCTCATTCTTCAATCCTCAATACCCAATCCTCAATCTTCAATCCTCAATCCTCAATCCTCAATCCTAATTCCTCAATCCTCATTCTTCAATCCTCAATACCCAATTCTCAATTTCAATCCTCAATCCTCAATCCTCATTTCTCAATCCTCAATCCTCAACCCTCAGCCCTCATCCTCCATCCTCAGTACTCAATCCTCTATCCTCAATCTTCAATCCTAAATACTCAATCTTCAATCCTCATTCCTCAATCCTCAATCCTCAATCCTCAATCTTCAATCCTCAAACATCTATCCTCAATTCTCAATCCTCAATCCTCAGTCCTCAGTCGTCGAACATCAATCCCCGACCCTTAGCACTCATCCTCAATCCTCATCCCTCAATCCTCAATCCTCAAACCTAAATCCTCTACCGTCAGTCCTCGTCCTCAATCCTCAAACCTCAATCCTCAATCCTCAATATTCAATCATCAATTCTCAATCTTCAATCCTCAATCCTCAATCCTCAATCCTCAATCCTCAATCCTCAATCCTCAATATTCAATCATCAATACTCAATCTTTAACCCTCAATCTTCAATCCTCAATGCTCAATCTTCAATCCTCAATCCTCAATCCTCAATCCTCAATCCTCAATCCTCAATATTCAATCCTCAATACTCAATCTTCAATCCTCAATCCTCAATCCTCAATATTCAATCCTCAATACTCAATCTTCAATCATCAATACTCAATCTTCAACCCTCAATCTTCAATCCTCAATACTCAATCCTCAATCCTCAATATTCAACCCTCAGCCCCCATCCTCCATCCTCAATACTCAATCCTCAATCCCCAATCTTCAATCCTCAATTCTCAATCTTCGATCCTCGATCCTCAATCCTCAATATTCAATCATCAATACTCAATCTTCAATCCGCAATCCTCAATCCTCAATCCTCAACCCTCAATCCTCATTCCTCAAACCTCAATCCTCAACCCTCAGTCCTCATACTCAATTCTCAATTCTCAATCCTCAATTCTCAATCCTCAATCTTCAGTCCTCAATAGTCAATCTCCAATCCTCAAACCTCAATCCTCAATCCTCATTCTTCAATCCTAAATACCCAATCCTTAATCTTCAGTCCTTAATCCTCAATTCTCAATTCTCAATCCTCAATCCTTAATCCTCAGACCTCAAACATCAATATTCAACCCTCAGTCCTCGTCCTCAATCCACAACCCTCAATCCTCAACCTTCAATACTCAATACTCAATCTTCAATCCTCAATCCTCAATCCTCAATCCTCAATCCTCAATCCTCAATCCTCAGGCATCAATACTCAATCTTCAATGCTCAATCCTCAACCCTCAATCCTCAATCCTCATTCGCCAACCCTCAATCCTCATTCCTCAAACCTCAACCCTCAACCCTCAGTCCTCATACTCAATTCTCAATTCTCAATCCCCAATCCTCAATCCTCAATCTTCAATCATCAATAATCAATCTCCAATCCTCAATCCTCAATTCTCGATCCTCAATCCTCAGGCATCAATACTCAATCTTCAATACTCAACCCTCAATCCTCACTCCTCAATCCTCAATCCTCAAACCTCAATCCTCAATCCTCAATATTCAATCATCAATACTCAATCTTCAATCCGCAATCCTCAATCCTCAATCCTCAACCCTCAATCCTCATTCCTCAAACCTCAATCCTCAACCCTCAGTCCTCATACTCAATTCTCAATTCTCAATCCTCAATTCTCAATCCTCAATCTTCAGTCCTCAATAATCAATCTCCAATTCTAGATCCTCTATCCCCAATCTACAATCCTTAATCCTCAATCTTCAATCCCCAATCCCCAGTACTCAATCTTCAATCCTCAATGCTCAATCCTCAATCCTCAATCCTCAGTCCTCAGACCTCAATCTTCAATCCTCAAACCTCAATCCTCAACCGTCAGTCCTCATTCTCCAACCTCAATCCTCAATCCTCAATCCTCAATCTTCAATCCCCAATACTCAATCTTCAATCCTCAATCCTCAATACTCAATCCTCAATCCTCAAGCCTCAGGCATCAATACTCAATCTTCAATACTCAATCCTCAATCCTCAATCCTCAATCCTCAATCCTCAACCATCAATCCTCATTCCTCAATTTTCAATCCTCAACACTCAATCTTCAATCCTCAATCCTCAATCCTCAATCCTCAATCCTCATTCTTCAATCCTCAATACCCAATCCTCAATCTTCAATCCTCAATCCTCAATCCTCAATCCTAATTCCTCAATCCTCATTCTTCAATCCTCAATACCCAATTCTCAATTTCAATCCTCAATCCTCAATACTCATTTCTCAATCCTCAATCCTCAACCCTCAGCCCTCATCCTCCATCCTCAGTACTCAATCCTCTATCCTCAATCTTCAATCCTAAATACTCAATCTTCAATCCTCATTCCTCAATCCTCAATCCTCAATCCTCAATCTTCAATCCTCAAACATCTATCCTCAATTCTCAATCCTCAATCCTCAGTCCTCAGTCGTCGAACATCAATCCCCGACCCTTAGCACTCATCCTCAATCCTCATCCCTCAATCCTCAATCCTCAAACCTAAATCCTCTACCGTCAGTCCTCGTCCTCAATCCTCAAACCTCAATCCTCAATCCTCAATATTCAATCATCAATTCTCAATCTTCAATCCTCAATCCTCAATCCTCAATCCTCAATCCTCAATCCTCAATCCTCAATATTCAATCATCAATACTCAATCTTTAACCCTCAATCTTCAATCCTCAATGCTCAATCTTCAATCCTCAATCCTCAATCCTCAATCCTCAATCCTCAATCCTCAATATTCAATCCTCAATACTCAATCTTCAATCCTCAATCCTCAATCCTCAATATTCAATCCTCAATACTCAATCTTCAATCATCAATACTCAATCTTCAACCCTCAATCTTCAATCCTCAATACTCAATCCTCAATCCTCAATATTCAACCCTCAGCCCCCATCCTCCATCCTCAATACTCAATCCTCAATCCCCAATCTTCAATCCTCAATTCTCAATCTTCGATCCTCGATCCTCAATCCTCAATATTCAATCATCAATACTCAATCTTCAATCCGCAATCCTCAATCCTCAATCCTCAACCCTCAATCCTCATTCCTCAAACCTCAATCCTCAACCCTCAGTCCTCATACTCAATTCTCAATTCTCAATCCTCAATTCTCAATCCTCAATCTTCAGTCCTCAATAGTCA
This sequence comes from Calliopsis andreniformis, assembly GCF_051401765.1. Classification (NCBI taxonomy): domain Eukaryota; kingdom Metazoa; phylum Arthropoda; class Insecta; order Hymenoptera; family Andrenidae; genus Calliopsis; species Calliopsis andreniformis. The sequence continues at coordinate 646,090 of NW_027480561.1, forward strand.
ATCTCCAATCCTCAAACCTCAATCCTCAATCCTCATTCTTCAATCCTAAATACCCAATCCTTAATCTTCAGTCCTTAATCCTCAATTCTCAATTCTCAATCCTCAATCCTTAATCCTCAGACCTCAAACATCAATATTCAACCCTCAGTCCTCGTCCTCAATCCACAACCCTCAATCCTCAACCTTCAATACTCAATACTCAATCTTCAATCCTCAATCCTCAATCCTCAATCCTCAATCCTCAATCCTCAATCCTCAGGCATCAATACTCAATCTTCAATGCTCAATCCTCAACCCTCAATCCTCAATCCTCATTCGCCAACCCTCAATCCTCATTCCTCAAACCTCAACCCTCAACCCTCAGTCCTCATACTCAATTCTCAATTCTCAATCCTCAATCCTCAATCCTCAATCTTCAATCATCAATAATCAATCTCCAATCCTCAATCCTCAATTCTCGATCCTCAATCCTCAGGCATCAATACTCAATCTTCAATACTCAACCCTCAATCCTCACTCCTCAATCCTCAATCCTCAAACCTCAATCCTCAATCCTCAATATTCAATCATCAATACTCAATCTTCAATCCGCAATCCTCAATCCTCAATCCTCAACCCTCAATCCTCATTCCTCAAACCTCAATCCTCAACCCTCAGTCCTCATACTCAATTCTCAATTCTCAATCCTCAATTCTCAATCCTCAATCTTCAGTCCTCAATAATCAATCTCCAATTCTAGATCCTCTATCCCCAATCTACAATCCTTAATCCTCAATCTTCAATCCCCAATCCCCAGTACTCAATCTTCAATCCTCAATGCTCAATCCTCAATCCTCAATCCTCAGTCCTCAGACCTCAATCTTCAATCCTCAAACCTCAATCCTCAACCGTCAGTCCTCATTCTCCAACCTCAATCCTCAATCCTCAATCCTCAATCTTCAATCCCCAATACTCAATCTTCAATCCTCAATCCTCAATACTCAATCCTCAATCCTCAAGCCTCAGGCATCAATACTCAATCTTCAATACTCAATCCTCAATCCTCAATCCTCAATCCTCAATCCTCAACCATCAATCCTCATTCCTCAAACCTCAATCCTCAACCCTCAGTCCTCACCCTCAATTCTCAATTCTCAATCCTCAATCCTCAATCCTCAATCTTCAATCCTCAATAATCAATCTCCGATCCTAGGTCCTCAATCCCCAACCTTCAATCGTTAATCCTCAATCTTCAATCCTCAATCCCCAGTCATCAATCTTCAGTCCTCAATGCTCAACCCTCAATCCTCAATCCTCAGTCCTCAGTCCCCAATCCTTAATCCTCAAACGTCAATCCTCAACCGTCAGTCCTCGTCCTCAATCCTCAAACCTCAATCATCAATCCTCAATATTCAATCATCAATACTCAATCTTCAATCCTCAATCCTCAAACCTCAATCCTCAATCCTCAATCCTCATTTTTCAATCCTAAATACCCAATCCTCAATTTCCAATCCTCAATCCTCAATCCTCAATTCTCAATCCTCAATCCTTAATCCTCAGACCTCAAGCATCAATATTCAACCCTCAGTCCTCGTCCTCAATCCACAACCCTCAATTCTCAGTCCTCAATATTCAATCATCAATATTCAATCTTCAATCCTCAATCCTCAATCCTCAATCCTCAATCCTCAATCCTCAATTTTCAACCCTGAATCCTCAATCCTCAATACTCAATCCTCTATCTTCAATCCTCAATACTCAATCTTCAATCCTTAATCCTCAATCTGCAATCCCGAATCCCCAGTACTCAATCTTCAATCCTCAATGCTCAATCCTCAATCCTCAATCCTCAGTCCTCAGTCCTCAATCTTCAATCCTCAAACCTCAATCCTCAACCATCAGTCCTCATTCTCCATCCTCAATCCTCAATCCTCAATCCTCAATCTTCAATCCCCAATACTCAATCTTCAATCCTCAATCCTCAATCCTCAATCCTCAATCCTCAATCCTCAGGTATCAATACTCAATCTTCAATACTCAATCCTCAATCCTCAATCCTCAATCCTCAATCCTCAATCCTCAACCATCAATCCTCATTCCTCAAACCTCAATCCTCAACCCTCAGTCCTCATCCTCAATTCTCAATTCTCAATCCTCAATCGCTAATCCTCAATCTTCAATCCTCAATAATCAATCTCCGATTCTAGATCCTCAATCCCCAATCTTCAATCGTTAATCCTCAATATTCAATCCTCAGTCCCCAGTCATCAATCTTCAATCCTCAATGCTTAATCCTCAATCCTCAATCCTCAATCCTCAGTCCTCAATCCCCAATCCTCAATCCTCTAACCTCAATCCTCAACCGTCAGTCCTCGCCCTCAATCCTCAAACCTCAATCCTCAATCCTCAATATTCAATCGACAATACTCAATCATCAATCCTCAATCCTCAAACCTCAATCCTCAATCCTCATTCTTCAATCCTAAATACCCAATCCTCAATCTTCAATCCTCAATCCTCAATCCTCAATTCTCAATCCTCAATCCTTAATACTCAGACCTCAAACATCAATATTCAACCCTCAGCTCTCGTGCTCAATCCACAACCCTCAATCCTCAGTCCTCAATATTCAATCATCAATATTCAATCTTCAATCCTCAATCCTCAATCCTCAATCCTCGATCCTCAATCCTCAATTTTCAATCCTGAATCCTCAATCCTCAATACTCAATCCTCAATCTTCAATCCTCAATACCCAATCTTCAATCCTCAATCCTCAATCCTCAATCCTCAATCCTCAATCTTCAATCCTCAACACTAATCTTCAATCCTCAATCCCCAATCCTCAATCCTCAATCCTCATTCTTCAATCCTCAATACCCAATCCTCAATGTTCAATCCTCAATCCTCAATCCTCAATCCTAATTCCTCAATCCTCATTCTTCAATCCTCAATACCCAATCCTCAATTTCAATCCTCAATCCTCAATCCTCATTTCTCAATCCTCAATCCTCAACCCTCAGCCTCATCCTCCATCCTCAGTACTCAATCCTCTATCCTCAATCTTCAATCCTCAATACTCAATCTTCAATCCTCATTCCTCAATCCTCAATCCTCAATCCTCAATCTTCAATCCTCAATCCTTAATCCTCACTCGTCAATCCTAAATACCCAATCCTTAATCTTCAATCCTCAATCCTCAATCCTCAATCCTCAATCCTCAATCCTCAATCCTCAACCCTCAATCCTCAATCATCAATCCTCAATCCTCAATCCACAATCCGCAATATTCAATCCGCAATATTCAATCTTCAATACTCAATCTTCAATCCTCAATCGCCAACCCTCAATCCTCATTCCTCAAACCTCAACCCTCAACCCTCAGTCCTCATACTCAATTCTCAATTCTCAATCCTCAATCCATAATCCTCAATCTTCAATCCTCAATAATCAATCTCCAATCCTCAATCCTCAATCCTCTGTCCTCAATCCTCAGGCATCAATACTCAATCTTCAATACTCAACCCTCAATCCTCAATCCTCAATCCTCAATCCTCAAACCTCAATCCTCAATCCTCAATATTCAATCATTAATACTCAATCTTCAATCCGCAATCCTCAATCCTCAATCCTCAACCCTCAATCCTCATTCCTCAAACCTCAATCCTCAACCCTCAGTCCTCATACTCAATTCTCAATTCTCAATCCTCAATTCTCAATCCTCAATCTTCAGTCCTCAATAATCAATCTCCAATTCTAGATCCTCAATCCCCAATCTTCAATCCTTAATCCTCAATCTTCAATCCCCAATCCCCAGTACTCAATCTTCAATCCTCAATGCTCAATCCTCAAACCTCAATCCTCAGTCCTCAAACCTCAATCCTCAATCCTCAATCCTCAACCCTCAGCCCTCATCCTCCATCCTCAAACCTCAATCCACAATCCTCGATCTTCAATCCTCAATTCTCAATCTTCAATCCTCGATCCTCAATCATCAATCCTCAATCCTCAATCCTCAGGCATCAATACTCAACCTTCAATGCTCAATCCTCAATCCTCAATCCTCAATCCTCATTCCCCAACCCTCAGTCCTCATTCCTCAAACCTCAATCCTCAACCCTCAGTCCTCATACTCAATTCTCAATTCTCAATCCACAATCCTCAATCCTCAATCTTCAATCCTCAATAGTCAATCTCCAATCCTGAATCCTCAATCCTCGATCCTCAATCCTCAGGCATCAATACTCAATCTTCAATACTCAATCCTCAATCCTCAATCCTCAATCCTCAATCCTCAAACCTCAATCCTCAATCCTCAATATTCAATCATCAATACTGAATCTTCGATCCTCAATCCTCAATCCTCGATCCTCAATCCTCAATCCTCAATCCTCAATCCTCAATCCTCAATCCTCAATCCTCAATCCACAATCCTCAGCCTTCAATACTCAATAATCAATTTCCAATCCTAGATCCTCAATCCTCAATCCTCAATCCTCAATCCTCAATCCTCAATCCTCATTCTTGAATCCTCAATATTCAATCATCAATACTCAATCTTCAATCCTCAATCCTCAATCCTCAATCCTCAATCCTCAATCCTCATTCCTCAATATTCAATCATCAATACGCAATCTTCAACCCTCAATCTTCAATCCTCAATAGTCAATCTTCAATCCTCGATCCTCAATCATCAATCCTCAATCCTCAATCCTCAGGCATCAATACTCAACCTTCAATGCTCAATCCTCAATCCTCAATCCTCAATCCTCATTCCCCAACCCTCAGTCCTCATTCCTCAAACCTCAATCCTCAACCCTCAGTCCTCATACTCAATTCTCAATTCTCAATCCACAATCCTCAATCCTCAATCTTCAATCCTCAATAGTCAATCTCCAATCCTGAATCCTCAATCCTCGATCCTCAATCCTCAGGCATCAATACTCAATCTTCAATACTCAATCCTCAATCCTCAATCCTCAATCCTCAATCCTCAAACCTCAATCCTCAATCCTCAATATTCAATTATCAATACTGAATCTTCGATCCTCAATCCTCAATCCTCGATCCTCAATCCTCAATCCTCAATCCTCAATCCTCAATCCTCAATCCTCAATCCTCAATCCACAATCCTCAGCCTTCAATACTCAATAATCAATTTCCAATCCTAGATCCTCAATCCTCAATCCTCAATCCTCAATCCTCAATCCTCAATCCTCATTCTTGAATCCTCAATATTCAATCATCAATACTCAATCTTCAATCCTCAATCCTCAATCCTCAATCCTCAATCCTCAATCCTCATTCCTCAATATTCAATCATCAATACGCAATCTTCAACCCTCAATCTTCAATCCTCAATAGTCAATCTTCAATCCTCAATCCTCAATCCTCAATCCTCAATCCTCAATCCTCAGGTATCAATACTCAATCTACAATATTCAATCCTCAATCCTTAATCCTCAATCCACAATCCTCAACCTTCAATACTCAATACTCAATCTTCAATCCTCAATCCTCAATCCTCAATCCTCAATCCTCAATCCTCAATCCTCAATATTCAATCCTCAATACTCAACCTTCAATCATCAATCCTCAATCCTCAATTCTCAGTCGTCAATCCTCAGCCATCATTCCTCAATCTTCAATACTCAATCGTCAATCCTTAGTCCTCAATCCTCAATCCTCAATCCTCGTTCCTCAAACCTCAATCCTCAACCCTCAGACTTCATCCTCAATCCTCAAACCTCAATCCTCAATCCTCAATATTCAATCATCAATACTCAATCTTCAATCCTCAATCCTAAAACCTCAATCCTCAGTCCTCATTCTTCAATCCTAAATACCCAATCCTCAATCTTCAATCCTCAATCCTCAATACTCAATTCTCAATCCTCAATACTCAATCCTCAATCCTCAATTCTCAATCCTCAATATTCAATCATCAATACTCAATCTTGAATACTCAATCTTCAATCCTCAATACTCAATCTTCGATCCTCATTCCTCAATCCTCAATCCTCAATCCTCAATCTTCAATCGCCAATACTCAATCTGCAATCCCCAATACTCAAACCTCAATCCTCAATCCTCATTACTCAATCCTCAATACCCAATCCTCAATCCTCAATCCTCAATCCTCAATCCTCAATATTCAATCATCAATACTCAATCTTGAATACTCAATCTTCAATCCTCAATACTCAACCTTCAATCCTCAATCCTCAATCCTCAATCCTCAATCCTCAATCCTCAGGCATCAATACTCAATCTACAATATTCAATCCACAATCCTCAATCCTCAATCCTCAGGCATCAAAACTCAATCTACAATATTCAATCCACAATCTTTAATCCTCAATCCACAATCCTCAACCTTCAATACTCAATACTCAATCTTCAATCCTCAATCCTCAATCCTCAATCCTCAATCCTCAATCCTCAATCCTCAATCCTCAATATTCAATCCTCAATACTCAATCTTCAATCATCAATCCTCAATCCTCAAATCTCAGTCGTCAAGCCTCAGTCATCAATCCTCAATCTTCAATACTCAATCGTCAATCCTTAGTCCTCAATCCTCAATCCTCGATCCTCGTTCCTCAAACCTCAATCCTCAACCCTCAGCCTTCATCCTCAATCCTCAAACCTCAATCCTCAACCCTCAATATTCAATCATCAATACTCAATCTTCAATCCTCAATCCTCAAACCTCAATCCTCAATCCTCATTCTTCAATACTAAACACCCAATCCTCAATCCTCAATCCTCAATCCTCAATCCTCAATCCTCAATCTTCAACCCTGAATCCTCAATCCTCAATACTCAATCCTCAATCTTCAATCCTCAATACTCAATCTTCAATCCTCAATCCTCAATCCTCAATCCTCAATCCTCAATATTCAATCATCAATACTCAATCTTCAATCCTCAATCCTCAATCTTCAATTCTCAATCCTCAATCCATTATCCTCAATCCTTAATCCTCAATCCTCAATCCTCAATCCTCAATCCTCAATCCTCAATCCTCAATCTTCAACCCTGAATCCTCAATCCTCAATGCTCAATCCTCAATCTTCAATCCTCAATACTCAATCTTCAATCCTCAATCCTCAATCCTCAATCCTCAATATTCAATCATCAATACTCAATCTTCAATCCTCAATCCTCAATCTTCAATTCTCAATCCTCAATCCTCAATCCTCAATCCTTAATCCTCAATCCTCAATCCTCAATCCTCAATCCTCAATCCTCAATCCTCAATCCGCAATATTCAATCCTCAATACTCAATCTTCAATCATCAATGCTCAATCCTCAATTCTCAGTCGTCAATCCTCAGTCATCAATCCTCAATCTTCAATACTCAATCGTCAATCCTTAGTCCTCAATCCTCAATCCTCAATCATCGTTCCTCAAACCTCAATCCTCAACCCTCAGTCTTCATCCTCAATCCTCAAACCTCAATCCTCAATCCTCAATATTCAATCATCAATACTCAATCTTCAATCCACAATCCTCAAACCTCAATCCTCAATCCACATTCTTCAATCCTAAATACCCAATCCTTAATCTTCAATCCTCAATCCTCAATCCTCAATTCTCAATCCTCAATCCTTAATTCTCAGACCTCAAACATCAATATTCAACCCTCAGTCCTCGTCCTCAATCCACAACCCTCAATCCTCAATCCTCAATATTCAATCATAAATATTCAATCTTCAATCCTCAATCCTCAATCCTCAATCCTCAATCCTCAATCCTCAGTCTTCAACCCTGAATCCTCAATACTCTATCCTCAATCTTCAATCCTCAATACTCAATCTTCAATCCTCAATCCTCAATCGTCAATCCTCAATCCTCAATTTTCAATCCTCAACACTCAATCTTCAATCTTCAATCCTCAATCCTCAATCCTCAATCCTCATTCTTCAATCCTCAATACCCAATCCTCAATCTTCAATCCTCAATCCTCAATCCTCAAACCTAATTCCTCAATCCTCATTCTTCAATCCTCAATACCCAATCCTCAATTTCAATCCTCAATCCTCAATCCTCATTTCTCAATCCTCAATCCTCAACCCTCAGCCTCATCCTCCATCCTCAGTACTCAATCCTCTATCCTCAATCTTCAATCCTCAATACTCAATCTTCAATCCTCATTCCTCAATCCTCAATCCTCAATCCTCAATCTTCAATCCTCAATCCTTAATCCTCACTCGTCAATCCTAAATACCCAATCCTTAATCTTCAATCCTCAATCCTCAATCCTCAATCCTCAATCCTCAATCCTCAATCCTCAACCCTCAATCCTCAATCATCAATCCTCAATCCTCAATCCACAATCCGCAATATTCAATCCGCAATATTCAATCTTCAATACTCAATCTTCAATCCTCAATCGCCAACCCTCAATCCTCATTCCTCAAACCTCAACCCTCAACCCTCAGTCCTCATACTCAATTCTCATTTCTCAATCCTCAATCCATAATCCTCAATCTTCAATCCTCAATAATCAATCTCCAATCCTCAATCCTCAATTCTCGATCCTCAATCCTCAGGCATCAATACTCAACCTTCAATACTCAACCCTCAATCCTCAATCCTCAATCCTCAATCCTCAAACCTCAATCCTCAATCCTCAATATTCAATCATTAATACTCAATCTTCAATCCGCAATCCTCAATCCTCAATCCTCAACCCTCAATCCTCATTCCTCAAACCTCAATCCTCAACCCTCAGTCCTCATAGTCAATTCTCAATTCTCAATCCTCAATTCTCAATCCTCAATCTTCAGTCCTCAATAATCAATCTCCAATTCTAGATCCTCAATCCCCAATCTTCAATCGTTAATCCTCAATCTTCAATCCCCAATCCCCAGTACTCAATCTTCAATCCTCAATGCTCAATCCTCAAACCTCAATCCTCAGTCCTCAATCCTCAATCCTCAATCCTCAATCCTCAACCCTCAGCCCTCATCCTCCATCCTCAAACCTCAATCCACAATCCTCGGTCTTCAATCCTCAATTCTCAATCTTCAATCCTCGATCCTCAATCATCAATCCTCAATCCTCAATCCTCAGGCATCAATACTCAACCTTCAATGCTCAATCCTCAATCCTCAATCCTCAATCCTCATTCCCCAACCCTCAGTCCTCATTCCTCAAACCTCAATCCTCAACCCTCAGTCCTCATACTCAATTCTCAATTCTCAATCCACAATCCTCAATCCTCAATCTTCAATCCTCAATAGTCAATCTCCAATCCTCAATCCTCAATCCTCGATCCTCAATCCTCAGGCATCAACACTCAATCTTCAATACTCAATCCTCAATCCTCAATCCTCAATCCTCAATCCTCAAACCTCAATCCTCAATCCTCAATATTCAATCATCAATACTCAATCTTCGATCCTCAATCCTCAATCCTCGATCCTCAATCCTCAATCCTCAATCCTCAATCCTCAATCCTCAATCCTCAATCCTCAATCCACAATCCTCAGCCTTCAATACTCAATAATCAATTTCCAATCCTAGATCCTCAATCCTCAATCCTCAATCCTCAATCCTCAATCCTCAATCCTCATTGTTGAATCCTCAATATTCAATCATCAATACTCAATCTTCAATCCTCAATCCTCAATCCTCAATCCTCAATCCTCAATCCTCAATCCTCAATATTCAATCATCAATACGCAATCTTCAACCCTCAATCTTCAATCCTCAATAGTCAACCTTCAATCCTCAATCCTCAATCCTCAATCCTCAATCCTCAATCCTCAATCCTCAGGTATCAATACTCAATCTACAATATTCAATCCTCAATCCTTAATCCTCAATCCACAATCCTCAACCTTCAATACTCAATACTCAATCTTCAATCCTCAATCCTCAATCCTCAATCCTCAATCCTCAATCCTCAATCCTCAATATTCAATCCTCAATACTCAACCTTCAATCATCAATCCTCAATCCTCAATTCTCAGTCGTCAATCCTCAGCCATCATTCCTCAATCTTCAATACTCAATCGTCAATCCTTAGTCCTCAATCCTCAATCCTCAATCCTCGTTCCTCAAACCTCAATCCTCAACCCTCAGACTTCACCCTCAATCCTCAAACCTCAATCCTCAATCCTCAATATTCAATCATCAATACTCAATCTTCAATCCTCAATCCTAAAACCTCAATCCTCAGTCCTCATTCTTCAATCCTAAATACCCAATCCTCAATCTTCAATCCTCAATCCTCAATACTCAATTCTCAATCCTCAATCCTTAATCCTCAGACCTCAAACGTCAATATTCAACACTCAGTCCTCGTCCACAATCCACAACCCTCAATCCTCAGTCCTCAATATTCAATCATCAATATTCAATCTTCAATCCTCAATCCTCAATCCTCAATCCTCAATCCTCAATTCTCGATCCTCAATCCTCAGGCATCAATACTCAACCTTCAATACTCAACCCTCAATCCTCAATCCTCAATCCTCAATCCTCAAACCTCAATCCTCAATCCTCAATATTCAATCATTAATACTCAATCTTCAATCCGCAATCCTCAATCCTCAATCCTCAACCCTCAATCCTCATTCCTCAAACCTCAATCCTCAACCCTCAGTCCTCATAGTCAATTCTCAATTCTCAATCCTCAATTCTCAATCCTCAATCTTCAGTCCTCAATAATCAATCTCCAATTCTAGATCCTCAATCCCCAATCTTCAATCCCCAATCCCCAGTACTCAATCTTCAATCCTCAATGCTCAATCCTCAAACCTCAATCCTCAGTCCTCAATCCTCAATCCTCAGTCCTCAATCCTCAACCCTCAGCCCTCATCCTCCATCCTCAAACCTCAATCCACAATCCTCGATCTTCAATCCTCAATTCTCAATCTTCAATCCTCGATCCTCAATCATCAATCCTCAATCCTCAATCCTCAGGCATCAATACTCAACCTTCAATGCTCAATCCTCAATCCTCAATCCTCAATCCTCATTCCCCAACCCTCAGTCCTCATTCCTCAAACCTCAATCCTCAACCCTCAGTCCTCATACTCAATTCTCAATTCTCAATCCACAATCCTCAATCCTCAATCTTCAATCCTCAATAGTCAATCTCCAATCCTCAATCCTCAATCCTCGATCCTCAATCCTCAGGCATCAATACTCAATCTTCAATACTCAATCCTCAATCCTCAATCCTCAATCCTCAATCCTCAAACCTCAATCCTCAATCCTCAATATTCAATCATCAATACTCAATCTTCGATCCTCAATCCTCAATCCTCGATCCTCAATCCTCAATCCTCAATCCTCAATCCTCAATCCTCAATCCTCAATACTCAATCCACAATCCTCAGCCTTCAATACTCAATAATCAATTTCCAATCCTAGATCCTCAATCCTCAATCCTCAATCCTCAATCCTCAATCCTCAATCCTCATTCTTGAATCCTCAATATTCAATCATCAATACTCAATCTTCAATCCTCAATCCTCAATCCTCAATCCTCAATCCTCAATCCTCAATCCTCAATATTCAATCATCAATACGCAATCTTCAACCCTCAATCTTCAATCCTCAATAGTCAACCTTCAATCCTCAATCCTCAATCCTCAATCCTCAATCCTCAATCCTCAATCCTCAGGTATCAATACTCAATCTACAATATTCAATCCTCAATCCTTAATCCTCAATCCACAATCCTCAACCTTCAATACTCAATACTCAATCTTCAATCCTCAATCCTCAATCCTCAATCCTCAATCCTCAATCCTCAATCCTCAATATTCAATCCTCAATACTCAACCTTCAATCATCAATCCTCAATCCTCAATTCTCAGTCGTCAATCCTCAGCCATCATTCCTCAATCTTCAATACTCAATCGTCAATCCTTAGTCCTCAATCCTCAATCCTCAATCCTCGTTCCTCAAACCTCAATCCTCAACCCTCAGACTTCATCCTCAATCCTCAAACCTCAATCCTCAATCCTCAATATTCAATCATCAATACTCAATCTTCAATCCTCAATCCTAAAACCTCAATCCTCAGTCCTCATTCTTCAATCCTAAATACCCAATCCTCAATCTTCAATCCTCAATCCTCAATACTCAATTCTCAATCCTCAATCCTTAATCCTCAGACCTCAAACGTCAATATTCAACACTCAGTCCTCGTCCACAATCCACAACCCTCAATCCTCAGTCCTCAATATTCAATCATCAATATTCAATCTTCAATCCTCAATCCTCAATCCTCAATCCTCAATCCTCAATCCTCAATCTTCAACCCTGAATCCTCAATCCTCAATACTCAATCCTCAATCTTCAATCCTCAATACTCAATCTTCAATCCTCAATCCTCAATCCTCAATCCTCAATATTCAATCATCAATACTCAATCTTCAGTCCTCAATCCTCAATCCTCAATTCTCAATCCTGAATCCTCAATCCTCAATCCTCAATCCTCAATCCTCAATCCACAATCCTCAAGCTTCTATACTCAATAATCAATCTCCAATCCTGGATCCTCAATCCTCAATCTTCAATCCTCAATTCTCAATCTTCAATCCTCGATCCTCGATCATCAATCCTCAATCCTCAATCCTCAGGCACCAATACTCAACCTTCAATGCTCAATCCTCAATCCTCAATCCTCAATCCTTAATCCTCAATCCTCAATCCTCATTCCTCAATCCTCAATCCTCAATCCTCAATCCTCAATCCGCAATATTCAATCCACAATACTCAATCTTCAATCATCAATGCTCAATCCTCAATTCTCAGGCGTCAATCCTCAGTCATCAATCCTCAATCTTCAATACTCAATCGTCAATCCTTAGTCCTCAATCCTCAATCCTCAATCATCGTTCCTCAAACCTCAATCCTCAACCCTCAGTCTTCATCCTCAATCCTCAAACCTCAATCCTCAATCCTCAATATTCAATCATCAATACTCAATCTTCAATCCACAATCCTCAAACCTCAATCCTCAATCCACATTCTTCAATCCTAAATACCCAATCCTTAATCTTCAATCCTCAATCCTCAATCCTCAATTCTCAATCCTCAATCCTTAATTCTCAGACCTCAAACATCAATATTCAACCCTCAGTCCTCGTCCTCAATCCACAACACTCAATCCTCAGTCCTCAATATTCAATCACAAATATTCAATCTTCAATCCTCAATCCTCAATCCTCAATCCTCAATCCTCAATCCTCAGTCTTCAACCCTGAATCCTCAATACTCTATCCTCAATCTTCAATCCTCAATACTCAATCTTCAATCCTCAATCCTTAATCGTCAATCCTCAATCCTCAATTTTCAATCCTCAACACTCAATCTTCAATCCTCAATCCTCAATCCTCAATCCTCAATCCTCATTCTTCAATCCTCAATACCCAATCCTCAATCTTCAATCCTCAATCCTCAATCCTCAATCCTAATTCCTCAATCCTCATTCTTCAATCCTCAATACCCAATCCTCAATTTCAATCCTCAAACCTCAATCCTCATTTCTCAATCCTCAATCCTCAACCCTCAGCCTCATCCTCCATCCTCAGTACTCAATCCTCTATCCTCAATCTTCAATCCTCAATACTCAATCTTCAATCCTCATTCCTCAATCCTCAATCCTCAATCCTCAATCTTCAATCCTCAATCCTTAATCCTCACTCGTCAATCCTAAATACCCAATCCTAAATCTTCAATCCTCAATCCTCAATCCTCAATCCTCAATCCTCAATCCTCAATCCTCAACCCTCAATCCTCAATCATCAATCGTCAATCCTCAATCCACAATCCGCAATATTCAATCCGCAATATTCAATCTTCAATACTCAATCTTCAATCCTCAATCGCCAACCCTCAATCCTCATTCCTCAAACCTCAACCCTCAACCCTCAGTCCTCATACTCAATTCTCAATTCTCAATCCTCAATCCATAATCTTCAATCTTCAATCCTCAATAATCAATCTCCAATCCTCAATCCTCAATTCTCGATCCTCAATCCTCAGGCATCAATACTCAATCTTCAATACTCAACCCTCAATCCTCAATCCTCAATCCTCAATCCTCAAACCTCAATCCTCAATCCTCAATATTCAATCATTAATACTCAATCTTCAATCCGCAATCCTCAATCCTCAATCCTCAACCCTCAATCCTCATTCCTCAAACCTCAATCCTCAACCCTCAGTCCTCATACTCAATTCTCAATTCTCAATCCTCAATTCTCAATCCTCAATCTTCAGTGCTCAATAATCAATCTCCAATTCTAGATCCTCGATCCCCAATCTTCAATCCTTAATCCTCAATCTTCAATCCCCAATCCCCAGTACTCAATCTTCAATCCTCAATGCTCAATCCTCAAACCTCAATCCTCAGTCCTCAATCCTCAATCCTCAATCCTCAATCCTCAACCCTCAGCCCTCATCCTCCATCCTCAAACCTCAATCCACAATCCTCGATCTTCAATCCTCAATTCTCAATCTTCAATCCTCGATCCTCAATCATCAATCCTCAATCCTCAATCCTCAGGCATCAATACTCAACCTTCAATGCTCAATCCTCAATCCTCAATCCTCAATCCTCATTCCCCAACCCTCAGTCCTCATTCCTCAAACCTCAATCCTCAACCCTCAGTCCTCATACTCAATTCTCAATTCTCAATCCACAATCCTCAATCCTCAATCTTCAATCCTCAATAGTCAATCTCCAATCCTCAATCCTCAATCCTCGATCCTCAATCCTCAGGCATCAATACTCAATCTTCAATACTCAATCCTCAATCCTCAATCCTCAATCCTCAGTCCTCAAACCTCAATCCTCAATCCTCAATATTCAATCATCAATACTCAATCTTCGATCCTCAATCCTCAATCCTCGATCCTCAATCCTCAATCCTCAATCCTCAATCCTCAATCCTCAATCCACAATCCTCTATCCACAATCCTCAGCCTTCAATACTCAATAATCAATTTCCAATCCTAGATCCTCAATCCTCAATCCTCAATCCTCAATCCTCAATCCTCAATCCTCATTCTTGAATCCTCAATATTCAATCATCAATACTCAATCTTCAATCCTCAATCCTCAATCCTCAATCCTCAATCCTCAATCCTCAATCCTCAATATTCAATCATCAATACGCAATCTTCAACCCTCAATCTTCAATCCTCAATAGTCAACCTTCAATCCTCAATCCTCAATCCTCAATCCTCAATCCTCAATCCTCAATCCTCAGGTATCAATACTCAATCTACAATATTCAATCCTCAATCCTTAATCCTCAATCCACAATCCTCAACCTTCAATACTCAATACTCAATCTTCAATCCTCAATCCTCAATCCTCAATCCTCAATCCTCAATCCTCAATCCTCAATATTCAATCCTCAATACTCAACCTTCAATCATCAATCCTCAATCCTCAATTCTCAGTCGTCAATCCTCAGCCATCATTCCTCAATCTTCAATACTCAATCGTCAATCCTTAGTCCTCAATCCTCAATCCTCAATCCTCGTTCCTCAAACCTCAATCCTCAACCCTCAGACTTCATCCTCAATCCTCAAACCTCAATCCTCAATCCTCAATATTCAATCATCAATACTCAATCTTCAATCCTCAATCCTAAAACCTCAATCCTCAGTCCTCATTCTTCAATCCTAAATACCCAATCCTCAATCTTCAATCCTCAATCCTCAATACTCAATTCTCAATCCTCAATCCTTAATCCTCAGACCTCAAACGTCAATATTCAACACTCAGTCCTCGTCCACAATCCACAACCCTCAATCCTCAGTCCTCAATATTCAATCATCAATATTCAATCTTCAATCCTCAATCCTCAATCCTCAATCCTCAATCCTCAATCCTCAATCTTCAACCCTGAATCCTCAATCCTCAATACTCAATCCTCAATCTTCAATCCTCAATACTCAATCTTCAATCCTCAATCCTCAATCCTCAATCCTCAATATTCAATCATCAATACTCAATCTTCAGTCCTCAATCCTCAATCCTCAATTCTCAATCCTGAATCCTCAATCCTCAATCCTCAATCCTCAATCCTCAATCCACAATCCTCAAGCTTCTATACTCAATAATCAATCTCCAATCCTGGATCCTCAATCCTCAATCTTCAATCCTCAATTCTCAATCTTCAATCCTCGATCCTCGATCATCAATCCTCAATCCTCAATCCTCAGGCACCAATACTCAACCTTCAATGCTCAATCCTCAATCCTCAATCCTCAATCCTTAATCCTCAATCCTCAATCCTCATTCCTCAATCCTCAATCCTCAATCCTCAATCCTCAATCCGCAATATTCAATCCACAATACTCAATCTTCAATCATCAATGCTCAATCCTCAATTCTCAGGCGTCAATCCTCAGTCATCAATCCTCAATCTTCAATACTCAATCGTCAATCCTTAGTCCTCAATCCTCAATCCTCAATCATCGTTCCTCAAACCTCAATCCTCAACCCTCAGTCTTCATCCTCAATCCTCAAACCTCAATCCTCAATCCTCAATATTCAATCATCAATACTCAATCTTCAATCCACAATCCTCAAACCTCAATCCTCAATCCACATTCTTCAATCCTAAATACCCAATCCTTAATCTTCAATCCTCAATCCTCAATCCTCAATTCTCAATCCTCAATCCTTAATTCTCAGACCTCAAACATCAATATTCAACCCTCAGTCCTCGTCCTCAATCCACAACACTCAATCCTCAGTCCTCAATATTCAATCACAAATATTCAATCTTCAATCCTCAATCCTCAATCCTCAATCCTCAATCCTCAATCCTCAGTCTTCAACCCTGAATCCTCAATACTCTATCCTCAATCTTCAATCCTCAATACTCAATCTTCAATCCTCAATCCTTAATCGTCAATCCTCAATCCTCAATTTTCAATCCTCAACACTCAATCTTCAATCCTCAATCCTCAATCCTCAATCCTCAATCCTCATTCTTCAATCCTCAATACCCAATCCTCAATCTTCAATCCTCAATCCTCAATCCTCAATCCTAATTCCTCAATCCTCATTCTTCAATCCTCAATACCCAATCCTCAATTTCAATCCTCAAACCTCAATCCTCATTTCTCAATCCTCAATCCTCAACCCTCAGCCTCATCCTCCATCCTCAGTACTCAATCCTCTATCCTCAATCTTCAATCCTCAATACTCAATCTTCAATCCTCATTCCTCAATCCTCAATCCTCAATCCTCAATCTTCAATCCTCAATCCTTAATCCTCACTCGTCAATCCTAAATACCCAATCCTAAATCTTCAATCCTCAATCCTCAATCCTCAATCCTCAATCCTCAATCCTCAATCCTCAACCCTCAATCCTCAATCATCAATCGTCAATCCTCAATCCACAATCCGCAATATTCAATCCGCAATATTCAATCTTCAATACTCAATCTTCAATCCTCAATCGCCAACCCTCAATCCTCATTCCTCAAACCTCAACCCTCAACCCTCAGTCCTCATACTCAATTCTCAATTCTCAATCCTCAATCCATAATCTTCAATCTTCAATCCTCAATAATCAATCTCCAATCCTCAATCCTCAATTCTCGATCCTCAATCCTCAGGCATCAATACTCAATCTTCAATACTCAACCCTCAATCCTCAATCCTCAATCCTCAATCCTCAAACCTCAATCCTCAATCCTCAATATTCAATCATTAATACTCAATCTTCAATCCGCAATCCTCAATCCTCAATCCTCAACCCTCAATCCTCATTCCTCAAACCTCAATCCTCAACCCTCAGTCCTCATACTCAATTCTCAATTCTCAATCCTCAATTCTCAATCCTCAATCTTCAGTGCTCAATAATCAATCTCCAATTCTAGATCCTCGATCCCCAATCTTCAATCCTTAATCCTCAATCTTCAATCCCCAATCCCCAGTACTCAATCTTCAATCCTCAATGCTCAATCCTCAAACCTCAATCCTCAGTCCTCAATCCTCAATCCTCAATCCTCAATCCTCAACCCTCAGCCCTCATCCTCCATCCTCAAACCTCAATCCACAATCCTCGATCTTCAATCCTCAATTCTCAATCTTCAATCCTCGATCCTCAATCATCAATCCTCAATCCTCAATCCTCAGGCATCAATACTCAACCTTCAATGCTCAATCCTCAATCCTCAATCCTCAATCCTCATTCCCCAACCCTCAGTCCTCATTCCTCAAACCTCAATCCTCAACCCTCAGTCCTCATACTCAATTCTCAATTCTCAATCCACAATCCTCAATCCTCAATCTTCAATCCTCAATAGTCAATCTCCAATCCTCAATCCTCAATCCTCGATCCTCAATCCTCAGGCATCAATACTCAATCTTCAATACTCAATCCTCAATCCTCAATCCTCAATCCTCAGTCCTCAAACCTCAATCCTCAATCCTCAATATTCAATCATCAATACTCAATCTTCGATCCTCAATCCTCAATCCTCGATCCTCAATCCTCAATCCTCAATCCTCAATCCTCAATCCTCAATCCACAATCCTCTATCCACAATCCTCAGCCTTCAATACTCAATAATCAATTTCCAATCCTAGATCCTCAATCCTCAATCCTCAATCCTCAATCCTCAATCCTCAATCCTCATTCTTGAATCCTCAATATTCAATCATCAATACTCAATCTTCAATCCTCAATCCTCAATCCTCAATCCTCAATCCTCAATCCTCAATCCTCAATATTCAATCATCAATACGCAATCTTCAACCCTCAATCTTCAATCCTCAATAGTCAATCTTCAATCCTCAATCCTCAATCCTCAATCCTCAATCCTCAATCCTCAATCCTCAGGTATCAATACTCAATCTACAATATTCAATCCTCAATCCTTAATCCTCAATCCACAATCCTCAACCTTCAATACTCAATACTCAATCTTCAATCCTCAATCCTCAATCCTCAATCCTCAATCCTCAATCCTCAATCCTCAATATTCAATCCTCAATACTCAACCATCAATCATCAATCCTCAATCCTCAATTCTCAGTCGTCAATCCTCAGCCATCATTCCTCAATCTTCAATACTCAATCGTCAATCCTTAGTCCTCAATCCTCAATCCTCAATCCTCGTTCCTCAAACCTCAATCCTCAACCCTCAGACTTCATCCTCAATCCTCAAACCTCAATCCTCAATCCTCAATATTCAATCATCAATACTCAATCTTCAATCCTCAATCCTAAAACCTCAATCCTCTGTCCTCATTCTTCAATCCTAAATACCCAATCCTCAATCTTCAATCCTCAATCCTCAATACTCAATTCTCAATCCTCAATCCTTAATCCTCAGACCTCAAACGTCAATATTCAACACTCAGTCCTCGTCCACAATCCACAACCCTCAATCCTCAGTCCTCAATATTCAATCATCAATATTCAATCTTCAATCCTCAATCCTCAATCCTCAATCCTCAATCCTCAATCCTCAATCTTCAACCCTGAATCCTCAATCCTCAATACTCAATCCTCAATCTTCAATCCTCAATACTCAATCTTCAATCCTCAATCCTCAATCCTCAATCCTCAATATTCAATCATCAATACTCAATCTTCAATCCTCAATCCTCAATCCTCAATTCTCAATCCTGAATCCTCAATCCTCAATCCTCAATCCTCAATCCTCAATCCACAATCCTCAAGCTTCTATACTCAATAATCAATCTCCAATCCTAGATCCTCAATCCTCAATCTTCAATCCTCAATTCTCAATCTTCAATCCTCGATCCTCAATCATCAATCCTCAATCCTCAATCCTCAGGCATCAATACTCAACCTTCAATGCTCAATCCTCAATGCTCAATCCTCAATCCTCAATCCTCATTCTTCAATCCTCAATATTCAATCATCAATACTCAATCTTCAATCCACAATCCTCAATCCTCAATCCTCAATCCTCAAACCTCAATCCTCAATCCTCAATATTCAATCATCAATACTCAATCTTCGATCCTCAATCCTCAATCCTCAATTCTCAATCCTCAGGCATCAATACTCAACCTTCAATGCTCAATCCTCAATCCTCAATCCTCAATCCTCATTCCCCAACCCTCAGTCCTCATTCCTCAAACCTCAATCCTCAACCCTCAGTCCTCATACTCAATTCTCAATTCTCAATCCACAATCCTCAATCCTCAATCTTCAATCCTCAATAGTCAATCTCCAATCCTCAATCCTCAATCCTCGATCCTCAATCCTCAGGCATCAATACTCAATCTTCAATACTCAATCCTCAATCCTCAATCCTCAATCCTCAATCCTCAAACCTCAATCCTCAATCCTCAATATTCAATCATCAATACTCAATCTTCGATCCTCAATCCTCAATCCTCGATCCTCAATCCTCAATCCTCAATCCTCAATCCTCAATCCTCAATCCACAATCCTCAATCCACAATCCTCAGCCTTCAATACTCAATAATCAATTTCCAATCCTAGATCCTCAATCCTCAATCCTCAATCCTCAATCCTCAATCCTCATTCTTGAATCCTCAATATTCAATCATCAATACTCAATCTTCAATCCTCAATCCTCAATCCTCAATCCTCAATCCTCAATCCTCAATCCTCAATATTCAATCATCAATACGCAATCTTCAACCCTCAATCTTCAATCCTCAATAGTCAATCTTCAATCCTCAATCCTCAATCCTCAATCCTCAATCCTCAATCCTCAATCCTCAGGTATCAATACTCAATCTACAATATTCAATCCTCAATCCTTAATCCTCAATCCACAATCCTCAACCTTCAATACTCAATACTCAATCTTCAATCCTCAATCCTCAATCCTCAATCCTCAATCCTCAATCCTCGATATTCAATCCTCAATACTCAGCCATCAATCATCAATCCTCAATCCTCAATTCTCAGTCGTCAATCCTCAGCCATCATTCCTCAATCTTCAATACTCAATCGTCAATCCTTAGTCCTCAATCCTCAATCCTCAATCCTCGTTCCTCAAACCTCAATCCTCAACCCTCAGACTTCATCCTCAATCCTCAAACCTCAATCCTCAATCCTCAATATTCAATCATCAATACTCAATCTTCAATCCTCAATCCTAAAACCTCAATCCTCTGTCCTCATTCTTCAATCCTCAATCCTAAAACCTCAATCCTCTGTCCTCATTCTTCAATCCTAAATACCCAATCCTCAATCTTCAATCCTCAATCCTCAATACTCAATTCTCAATCCTCAGTCCTTAATCCTCAGACCTCAAACGTCAATATTCAACACTCAGTCCTCGTCCACAATCCACAACCCTCAATCCTCAGTCCTCAATATTCAATCATCAATATTCAATCTTCAATCCTCAATCCTCAATCCTCAATCCTCAATCCTCAATCCTCAATCTTCAACCCTGAATCCTCAATCCTCAATACTCAATCCTCAATCTTCAATCCTCAATACTCAATCTTCAATCCTCAATCCTCAATCCTCAATCCTCAATATTCAATCATCAATACTCAATCTTCAATCCTCAATCCTCAATCCTCAATTCTCAATCCTGAATCCTCAATCCTCAATCCTCAATCCTCAATCCTCAATCCACAATCCTCAAGCTTCTATACTCAATAATCAATCTCCAATCCTAGATCCTCAATCCTCAATCTTCAATCCTCAATTCTCAATCTTCAATCCTCGATCCTCAATCATCAATCCTCAATCCTCAATCCTCAGGCATCAATACTCAACCTTCAATGCTCAATCCTCAATGCTCAATCCTCAATCCTCATTCCCCAACCCTCAGTCCTCATTCCTCAAACCTCAATCCTCAACCCTCAGTCCTCATACTCAATTCTCAATTCTCAATCCTCAATCCTCAATCCTCAATCTTCAATCCTCAATAGTCAATCTCCAATCCTCAATCCTCAATCCTCAATCCTCAATCCTCAGGCATCAATACTCAATCTTCAATACTCAATCCTCAATCCTCAATCCTCAATCCTCAATCCTCAATCCTCAAACCTCAATCCTCAATCCTCAATATTCAATCATCAATACTCAATCTTCGATCCTCAATCCTCAATCCTCAATCCTCAATCCTCAATCCTCAATCCTCAATCCTCAATCCTCAATCCTCAATACCCAATCCTCAATCCTCAATCCTCAATCCTCAATCCTCAATATTCAATCATCAATACTCAATCTTCAATCCCCAATCTTCAATCCTCAATACTCAACCTTCAATCCTCAATCCTCAATCCTCAATCCTCAAACCTCAATCCTCAATCCTCAATATTCAATCATCAATACTCAATCTTCAATCCTCAATCCTCAAACCTCAATCCTCAATCCTCATTACTCAATCCTCAATACCCAATCCTCAATCCACAATCCTTAATCCTCAATCCACAATCCTCAACCTTCAATACTCAATACTCAATCTTCAATCCTCAATCCTCAATCCTCAATCCTCAATCCTCAATCCTCAATCCTCAATATTCAATCCTCAATACTCAATCTTCAATCCTCAATCCTCAATCCTCGGTCCTCAGACCTCAATCTTCAATCCTCAAACCTCAATCCTCAGGTATCAATACTCAATCTACAATATTCAATCCTCAATCCTTAATGCTCAATCCACAATCCTCAACCTTCAATACTCAATACTCAATCTTCAATCCTCAATCCTCAATCTTCAATACTCAATCGTCAACCCTCAATATTCAATCATCAATACTCAATCTTCAATCCTCAATCCTCAAACCTCAATCCTCAATCCTCATTCTTCAATCCTCAATATTCAATCATCAATACGCAATCTTCAACCCTCAATCTTCAATCCTCAATAGTCAATCTTCAATCCTCAATCCTCAATCCTCAATCCTCAATCCTCAATCCTCAATCCTCAGGTATCAATACTCAATCTACAATATTCAATCCTCAATCCTTAATGCTCAATCCACAATCCTCAACCTTCAATACTCAATACTCAATCTTCAATCCTCAATCCTCAATCCTCAATCCTCAATCCTCAGTCCTCAATCCTCAATATTCAATCCTCAATACTCAACCTTCAATCATCAATCCTCAATCCTCAATTCTCAGTCGTCAATCCTCAGTCATCATTCCTCAATCTTCAATACTCAATCGTCAATCCTTAGTCCTCAATCCTCAATCCTCAATCCTCGTTCCTCAAACCTCAATCCTCAACCCTCAGACTTCATCCTCAATCCTCAAACCTCAATCCTCAATCCTCAATATTCAATCATCAATACTCAATCTTCAATCCTCAATCCTAAAACCTCAATCCTCAATCCTCATTCTTCAATCCTAAATACCCAATCCTCAATCTTCAATCCTCAATCCTCAATACTCAATTCTCAATCCTCAATCCTTAATCCTCAGACCTCAAACGTCAATATTCAACCCTCAGTCCTCGTCCTCAATCCACAACCCTCAATCCTCAGTCCTCAATATTCAATCATCAATATTCAATCTTCAATCCTCAATCCTCAATCCTCAATCCTCAATCCTCAATCCTCAATCTTCAACCCTGAATCCTCAATCCTCAATACTCAATCCTCAATCTTCAATCCTCAATAATCAATCTTCAATCCTCAATCCTCAATCCTCAGTCCTCAGACCTCAATCTTCAATCCTCAAACCTCAATCCTCAACCGTCAGTACTCATTCTCCAACCTCAATCCTCAATCCTCAATCCTCAACCTTCAATCCCCAATACTCAATCTTCAATCCTCAATCCTCAATACTCAATCCTCAATCCTCAAGCCTCAGGCAACAATACTCAATCTTCAATACTCAATCCTCAATCCTCAATCCTCAATCCTCAATCCTCAACCATCAATCCTCATTCCTCAAACCTCAATCCTCAACCCTCAGTCCTCATCCTCAATTCTCAATTCTCAATCCTCAATCCTCAATCCTCAATCTTCAATCCTCAATAATCAATCTCCGATCCTAGGTCCTCAATCCCCAACCTTCAATCGTTAATCCTCAACCTTCAATCCTCAATCCCCAGTCATCAATCTTCAATCCTCAATGCTCAATCCTCAATCCTCAATCCTCAGTCCTCAATCCCCAATCCTTAATCCTCAAACCTCAATCCTCAACCGTCAGTCCTCGTCCTCAATCCTCAAACCTCAATCATCAATCCTCAATATTCAATCATCAATACTCAATCTTCAATCCTCAATCCTCAAACCTCAATCCTCAATCCTCATTCTTCAATCCTAAATACCCAATCCTCAATTTCCAATCCTCAATCCTCAATCCTCAATTCTCAATCCTCAATCCTTAATCCTCAGACCTCAAACATCAATATTCAACCCTCAGTCCTCGTCCTCAATACACAACCCTCAATCCTCAGTCCTCAATATTCAATCATCAATATTCAATCTTCAATCCTCAATCCTCAATCCTCAATCCTCAATCCTCAATCCTCAATTTTCAACCCTGAATCCTCAATCCTCAATACTCAATCCTCTATCTTCAATCCTCAATACTCAATCTTCAATCCTTAATCCTCAATCTGCAATTCCGAAACCCCAGTACTCAATCTTCAATCCTCAATGCTCAATCCTCAATCCTCAATCCTCAGTCCTCAGTCATCAATCTTCAATCCTCAAACCTCAATCCTCAACCGTCAGTCCTCATTCTCCATCCTCAATCCTCAATCCTCAATCCTCAATCTTCAATCCCCAATACTCAATCTTCAATCCTCAATCCTCAATCCTCAATCCTCAATCCTCAATCCTCAGGTATCAATACTCAATCTTCAATACTCAATCCTCAATCCTCAATCCTCAATCCTCAATCCTCAATCCTCAATCCTCAACCATCAATCTTCAATCCTCAATGCTCAATCCTCAATCCTCAATCCTCAATCCTCAGTCCTCAATCCCCAATCCTCAATCCTCTAACCTCAATCCTCAACCGTCAGTCCTCGTCCTCAATCCTCAAACCTCAATCCTCAATCCTCAATATTCAATCGACAATACTCAATCATCAATCCTCAATCCTCAATCCTCATTTCTCAATCCTCAATCTTCAACCCTCAGCCCTCATCCTCCATCCTCAGTACTCAATCCTCTATCCTCAATCTTCAATCCTCAATACTCAATCTTCGATCCTCATTCCTCAATCCTCAATCCTCAATCCTCAATCTTCAATCGCCAATACTCAATCTGCAATCCCCAATACTCAAACCTCAATCCTCAATCCTCATTACTCAATCCTCAGTACCCAATCCTCAATCCTCAATCCTCAATCCTCAATCCTCAGTCCTCAGTCCTCAATCTTCAATCCTCAAACCTCAATCCTCAACCGTCAGTCCTCATTCTCCATCCTCAATCCTCAATCCTCAATCCTCAATCCTCAATCCTCAATCTTCAATCCCCAATACTCAATCTTCAATCCTCAATCCTCAATCCTCAATCCTCAATCCTCAATCCTCAGGTTTCAATACTCAATCTTCAATACTCAATCCTCAATCCTCAATCCTCAATCCTCAATCCTCAACCATCAATCCTCATTCCTCAAACCTCAATCCTCAACCCTCAGTCCTCAATCCCCAATCCTCAATCCTCTAACCTCAATCCTCAACCGTCAGTCCTCGTCCTCAATCCTCAAACCTCAATCCTCAATCCTCAATATTCAATCGACAGTACTCAATCATCAATCCTCAATCCTCAATACTCAATCCTCAATCCTCAAGCCTCAGGCAACAATACTCAATCTTCAATACTCAATCCTCAATCCTCAATCCTCAATCCTCAATCCTCAACCATCAATCCTCATTCCTCAAACCTCAATCCTCAACCCTCAGTCCTCATCCTCAATTCTCAATTCTCAATCCTCAATCCTCAATCCTCAATCTTCAATCCTCAATAATCAATCTCCGATCCTAGGTCCTCAATCCCCAACCTTCAATCGTTAATCCTCAATCTTCAATCCTCAATCCCCAGTCATCAATCTTCAATCCTCAATGCTCAATCCTCAATCCTCAATCCTCAGTCCTCAATCCCCAATCCTTAATCCTCAAACCTCAATCCTCAACCGTCAGTCCTCGTCCTCAATCCTCAAACCTCAATCATCAATCCTCAATATTCAATCATCAATACTCAATCTTCAATCCTCAATCCTCAAACCTCAATCCTCAATCCTCATTCTTCAATTCTAAATACCCAATCCTCAATTTCCAATCCTCAATCCTCAATCCTCAATCCTCAATTCTCAATCCTCAATCCTTAATCCTCAGACCTCAAACATCAATATTCAACCCTCAGTCCTCGTCCTCAATCCACAACCCTCAATCCTCAGTCCTCAATATTCAATCATCAATATTCAATCTTCAATCCTCAATCCTCAATCCTCAATCCTCAATCCTCAATCCTCAATTTTCAACCCTGAATCCTCAATCCTCAATACTCGATCCTCTATCTTCAACCCTCAATACTCAATCTTCAATCCTTAATCCTCAATCTGCAATCCCGAATCCCCAGTACTCAATCTTCAATCCTCAATGCTCAATCCTCAATCCTCAATCCTCAGTCCTCAGTCCTCAATCTTCAATCCTCAAACCTCAATCCTCAACCGTCAGTCCTCATTCTCCATCCTCAATCCTCAATCCTCAATCCTCAATCTTCAATCCCCAATACTCAATCTTCAATCCTCAATCCTCAATCCTCAATCCTCAATCCTCAATCCTCAGGTATCAATACTCAATCTTCAATACTCAATCCTCAATCCTCAATCCTCAATCCTCAATCCTCAATCCTCAACCATCAATCCTCATCCCTCAAACCTCAATCCTCAACCCTCAGTCCTCATCCTCAATTCTCAATTCTCAATCCTCAATCGTCAATCCTCAATCTTCAGTCCTCAATAATCAATCTCCGATCCTAGATCCTCAATCCCCAATCTTCAATCGTTAATCCTCAATATTCAATCCTCAATCCCCAGTCATCAATCTTCAATCCTCAATGCTCAGTCCTCAATCCTCAATCCTCAATCCTCAGTCCTCAATCCCCAATCCTCAATCCTCTAACCTCAATCCTCAACCGTCAGTCCTCGTCCTCAATCCTCAAACCTCAATCCTCAATCCTCAATATTCAATCGACAATACTCAATCATCAATCCTCAATCCTCAAACCTCAATCCTCAATCCTCATTCTTCAATCCTAAATACCCAATCCTCAATCTTCAATCCTCAATCCTGAATCCTCAATTCCCAATCCTCAATCCTTAATACTCAGACCTCAAACATCAATATTCAACCCTCAGCCCTCGTCCTCAATCCACAACCCTCAATCCTCAGTCCTCAATATTCAATCATCAATATTCAATCTTCAATCCTCAATCCTCAATCCTCAATCCTCGATCCTCAATCCTCAATTTTCAACCCTGAATCCTCAATCCTCAATACTCAATCCTCAATCTTCAATCCTCAATACCCAATCTTCAATCCTCAATCCTCAATCCTCAATCCTCAATCCTCAATCTTCAATCCTCAACACTAATCTTCAATCCTCAATCCCCAATCCTCAGTCCTCAATCCTCATTCTTCAATCCTCAATACCCAATCCTCAATCTTCAACCCTGAATCCTCAATCCTCAATCCTAATTCCTCAATCCTCATTCTTCAATCCTCAATACCCAATCCTCAATTTCAATCCTCAATCCTCAATCCTCATTTCTCAATCCTCAATCTTCAACCCTCAGCCCTCATCCTCCATCCTCAGTACTCAATCCTCTATCCTCAATCTTCAATCCTCAATACTCAATCTTCGATCCTCATTCCTCAATCCTCAATCCTCAATCCTCAATCCTCAGGCATCAATACTCAATCTACAATATTCAATCCACAATCCTCAATCCTCAATCCTCAGGCATCAATACTCAATCTACAATATTCAATCCACAATCCTTAATCCTCAATCCACAATCCTCAACCTTCAATACTCAATACTCAATCTTCAATCCTCAATCCTCAATCCTCAATCCTCAATCCTCAATCCTCAATCCGCAATATTCAATCCTCAATACTCAACCTTTAATCATCAATCCTCAATCCTCAATTCTCAGTCGTCAATCCTCAGTCATCAATCCTCAATCTTCAATACTCAATCGTCAATCCTTAGTCCTCAATCCTCAATACCCAATCCTCAATTTCAATCCTCAATCCTCAATCCTCATTTCTCAATCCTCAATCTTCAACCCTCAGCCCTCATCCTCCATCCTCAGTACTCGATCCTCTATCCTCAATCTTCAATCCTCAATACTCAATCTTCGATCCTCATTCTTCAATCCTCAATCCTCAATCCTCAATCTTCAATCGCCAATACTCAATCTGCAATCCCCAATACTCAAACCTCAATCCTCAATCCTCATTACTCAATCCTCAATACCCAATCCTCAATTCTCAATCCTCAATCCTCAATCCTCAATATTCAATCATCAATACTCAATCTTGAATCCACAATCTTCAATCCTCAATGCTCAACCTTCAATCCTCAATCCTCAATCCTCAATCCTCAATCCTCAATCCTCAGGCATCAATACTCAATCTACAATATTCAATCCACAATCCTCAATCCTCAATCCTCAGGCATCAATACTCATTCTACAATATTCAATCCACAATCCTTAATCCTCAATCCACAATCCTCAAACTTCAATACTCAATACTCAATCTTCAATCCTCAATCCTCAATCCTCAATCCTCAATCCTCAATCCTCAATCCTCAATATTCAATCGTCAATACTCAATCTTCAATCATCAATCCTCAATCCTCAATTCTCAGTCGTCAATCCTCAGTCATCAATCCTCAATCTTCAATACTCAATCGTCAATCCTTAGTCCTCAATCCTCAATCCTCGATCCTCGTTCCTCAAACCTCAATCCTCATCCATCAGTCTTCATCCTCAATCCTCAAACCTCAATCCTCAACCCTCAATATTCAATCATCAATACTCAATCTTCAATCCTCAATCCTCAAACCTCAATCCTCAATCCTCATTCTTCAATACTAAACACCCAATCCCCAATCCTCAATCCTCAATCCTCAATCCTCAATCTTCAACCCTGAATCCTCAATCCTCAATACTCAATCCTCAATTTTCAATCCTCAATACTCAATCTTCAATCCTCAATCCTCAATCCTCAATCCTAAATATTCAATCATCAATACTCAATCTTCAATCCTCAATCCTCAATCCTCAATTCTCAATCCTCAATCCTCAATCGTCAATCCTCAATCCGCAATCCTCAATCCTCAATCCTCAATCCTCAATCCTCAATCCTCAATCCTCAATCCGCAATATTCAATCCTCAATACTCAATCTTCAATCATCAATCCTCAATCCTCAATTCTCAGTCGTCAATCCTCAGTCATCAATCCTCAATCTTCAATACTCAATCGTCAATCCTTAGTTCTCAATCCTCAATCCTCAATCATCGTTCCTCAAACCTCAATCCTCAACCCTCAGTCTTCATCCTCAATCCTCAAACCTCAATCCTCAATCCTCAATATTCAATCATCAATACTCAATCTTCAATCCCCAATCCTCAAACCTCAATCCTCAGTCCACATTCTTCAATCCTAAATACCCAATCCTTAATCTTCAATCCTCAATCCTCAATCCTCAATTCTCAATCCTCAATCCTTAATCCTCAGATCTCAAACATCAATATTCAAACCTCAGTCCTCGTCCTCAATCGACAACCCTCAATCCTCAGTCCTCAATATTCAATCATAAATATTCAATCTTCAATCCTCAATCCTCAATCCTCAATCCTCAATCCTCAATCCTCAATCCTCAGTCTTCAACCCTGAATCCTCAATACTCAATCCTCCATCTTCAATCCTCAATACTCAATCTTCAATCCTCAATCCTCAATCGTCAATCCTCAATCCTCAATTTTCAATCCTCAATCCTCAATCCTCAATCCTCAATCCTCAATCCTCAATCCTCAATATTCAATCATCAATACTCAATCTTTAACCCTCAATCTTCAATCCTCAATTTTCAATCCTCAACACTCAATCTTCAATCCTCAATCCTCAATCCTCAATCCTCAATCCTCATTCTTCAATCCTCAATACCCAATCCTCAATCTTCAGTCCTCAATATTCAATCCTCAATACTCAATCTTCAATCATCAATACTCAATCTTCAACCCTCAATCTTCAATCCTCAATACTCAATCCTCAATATTCTACCCTCAGCCCCCATCCTCCATCCTCAATACTCAATCCTCAATCCCCAATCTTCAATCCTCAATTCTCAATCTTCGATCCTCGATCCTCAATCCTCAATATTCAATCCTCAATACTCAATCTTCAATCATCAATCCTCAATCCCCAATTCTAAGTCGTCAATCCTCAGTCATCAATCCTCAACCCTCAGTCTTCATCCTCAATCCTCAAACCTCAATCCTCAATCCTCAATATTCAATCATCAATACTCAATCTTCAATCCCCAATCCTCAAACCTCAATCCTCAATCCACATTCTTCAATCCTAAATACCCAATCCTTAATCTTCAATCCTCAATCCTCAATCCTCAATTCTCAATCCTCAATCCTTAATCCTCAGATCTCAAACATCAATATTCAACCCTCAGTCCTCGTCCTCAATCCACAACCCTCAATCCTCAGTCCTCAATATTCAATCATAAATATTCAATCTTCAATCCTCAATCCTCAATCCTCAATCCTCAATCCTCAATCCTCAGTCTTCAACCCTGAATCCTCAATACTCAATCCTCAATCTTCAATCCTCAATACTCAATCTTCAATCCTCAATCCTCAATCGTCAATCCTCAATCCTCAATTTTCAATCCTCAACACTCAATCTTCAATCCTCAATCCTCAATCCTCAATCCTCAATCCTCATTCTTCAATCCTCAATACCCAATCCTCAATGTTCAATCCTCAATCATCAATCCTTAATCCTAATTCCTCAATCCTGATTCTTCAGTCCTCAATACCCAATCCTCAATTTCAATGCTCAACCCTCAATCCTCATTTCTCAATCCTCAATCCTCAACCCTTAGCCCTCATCCTCCATCCTCAGTACTCAATCCTCTATCCTCAATCTTCAATCCTCAATGCTCAATCCTCAATCCTCATTCCTCAAATCCTCAATCCTCAATCCTCAATCTTCAATGCTCAATACTCAATCTGCAATCCTCAATCCTCAAACCTCAATCCTCAATCCTCATTCCTCAATCCTCAATACCCAATCCTCAATCCTCAATTCTCAATCCTCAATCCTCAATATTCAATCATCAATACTCAATCTTCAATCCTCAATCTTTAATCCTCAATACTCAATCTTCAATCCTCAATCCTCAATCCTCAATCCTCAATCCTCTATCCTCAGGCATCAATACTCAATCTACAATGTTCAATCCTCAATCCTTAATCCTCAATCCACAATCCTCAACCTTCAATACTCAATATTCAATCTTCAATCCTCAATCCTCAATCCTCAATACTCAATCCTCAATCTTCAATCCTCAACACTAATCTTCAATCCTCAATCCTCAATCCTCAATCCTCAATCCTCATTCTTCAATCCTCAATACCCAATCCTCAATCTTCAATCCACAATCCTCAATCCTCAATCCTAATCCCTCAATCCTCATTCTTCAATCCTCAATACCCAATACTCAATTTCAATTCTCAATCCTCAATCCTCATTTCTCAATCCTCAATCCTCAACCCTCAGCACTCATCCTCCATCCTCAATCCTCAATCCTCAATACTCAATCCTCAATCCTCTATCTTCAATCCTCAATTCTCAATCTTCAATCCTCGATCCTCAATCCTCAATCCTCAATATTCAATCATCAATACTCAATCTTCAACCCTCAATTTTCAATCCTCAATACTCAATCTTCAATCCTCAATCCTCAATCCTCAATCCTCAATCCTCAATCCTCAATCCTCAGGCATCAATACTCAATCTACAATATTCAATCCTCAGTCCTTAATCCTCAATCCACAATCCTCAACCTTCAAAACTCAATACTCAATCTTCAATCCTCAATCCTCAATCCTCAATCCTCAATCCTCTATCCTCAATCCTCAATCCTCAATATTCAATCCTCAATGCTCAATCTTCAATCATGAATCCTCAATCCTGAATTCTCAGTCGTCAATCCTCAGTCATCAATCCTCAATCTTCAATACTCAATCGTCAATCCTTAGTCCTCAATCCTCAATCCTCAATCCTCGTTCCTCAAACCTCAATCCTCAACCCTCAGTCTTCATCCTCAATCCTCAAACCTCAATCCTCAATCCTCAATATTGAATCATCAATACTCAATCTTCAATCCTCAATCCTCAAACCTCAATCCTCAATCCTCATTCTTCAATCCTAAATACCCAATCCTCAATCTTCAATCCTCAATCCTCAATCCTCAATTCTCAATCCTCAATCCTTAGTCCCCAGACCTCAAACATCAATATTCAACCCTTAGTCCTCGTCCACAGTCCACAACCCTCAATCCGCAGTCGTCAATATTCAATCATCAATACTCAATCTTGAATCCACAATCTTCAATCCTCAATGCTCAACCTTCAATCATCAATCCTCAATCCTCAATCCTCAATCCTCAATCCTCAGGCATCAATACTCAATCTACAATATTCAGTCCACAATACTCAATCCTCAATCCTCAGGCATCAATACTCAATCTACAATATTCAATCCACAATCCTTAATCCTCAATCCACAATCCTCAACCTTCAATACTCAATACTCAATCTTCAATCCTCAATCCTCAATCCTCAATCCTCAATCCTCAATCCTCAATCCTCAATATTCAATCGTCAATACTCAATCTTCAATCATCAATCCTCAATCCTCAATTCTCAGTCGTCAATCCTCAGTCATCAATCCTCAATCTGCAATACTCAATCGTCAATCCTTAGTCCTCAATCCTCAATCCTCGATCCTCGTTCCTCAAACCTCAATCCTCATCCCTCAGTCTTCATCCTCAATCCTCAAACCTCAATCCTCAACCCTCAATATTCAATCATCAATACTCAACCTTCAATCCTCAATCCTCAAACGTCAATCCTCAATCCTCATTCTTCAATACTAAACACCCAATCCTCAATCCTCAATCCTCAATCCTCAATACCCAATCCTCAATTCTCAATCCTCAATCCTCAATCCTCAATATTCAATCATCAATACTCAATCTTGAATCCACAATCTTCAATCCTCAATGCTCAATCCTCAATCCTCATTCCTCAAATCCTCAATCCTCAATCCTCAATCTTCAATGCTCAATACTCAATCTGCAATCCTCAATCCTCAAACCTCAATCCTCAATCCTCATTCCTCAATCCTCAATACCCAATCCTTAATCCTCAATTCTCAATCCTCAATCCTCAATATTCAATCATCAATACTCAATCTTCAATCCTCAATCTTTAATCCTCAATACTCAATCTTCAATCCTCAATCCTCAATCCTCAATCCTCAATCCTCTATCCTCAGGCATCAATACTCAATCTACAATGTTCAATCCTCAATCCTTAATCCTCAATCCACAATCCTCAACCTTCAATACTCAATATTCAATCTTCAATCCTCAATCCTCAATCCTCAATCCTCAATCCTCAATCCTCAATCCTCAATATTCAATCCTCAATACTCAATGTTCAATCATCAATCCTCAATCCTCAATTCTCAGTCGTCAATCCTCAGTCATCAATCCTCAATCTTCAATACTCAATCCTCAATCCTTAGTCCTCAATCCTCAATCCTCAATCCTCGTTCCTCAAACCTCAATCCTCAACCCTCAGTCTTCATCCTCAATCCTCAAACCTCAATCCTCAATCCTCAATATTCAAACATCAATACTCAATCTTCAATCCTCAATCCTCAAACCTCAATCCTCAATCCTCATTCTTCAATCCTAAATACCCAATCCTCAATCTTCAATCCTCAATCCTCATTCTTCAATCCTAAATACCCAATCCTCAATCTTCAATCCTCAATCCTCAATCCTCAATTCTCAATCCTCAATCCTTAGTCCCCAGACCTCAAACATCAATATTCAACCCTTAGTCCTCGTCCACAGTCCACAACCCTCAATCCGCAGTCGTCAATATTCAATCATCAATACTCAATCTTGAATCCACAATCTTCAATCCTCAATGCTCAACCTTCAATCAGCAATCCTCAATCCTCAATCCTCAATCCTCAATCCTCAGGCATCAATACTCAATCTACAATATTCAGTCCACAATACTCAATCCTCAATCCTCAGGCATCAATACTCAATCTACAATATTCAATCCACAATCCTTAATCCTCAATCCACAATCCTCAACCTTCAATACTCAATACTCAATCTTCAATCCTCAATCCTCAATCCTCAATCCTCAATCCTCAATCCTCAATCCTCAATATTCAATCGTCAATACTCAATCTTCAATCATCAATCCTCAATCCTCAATTCTCAGTCGTCAATCCTCAGTCATCAATCCTCAATCTGCAATACTCAATCGTCAATCCTTAGTCCTCAATCCTCAATCCTCGATCCTCGTTCCTCAAACCTCAATCCTCATCCCTCAGTCTTCATCCTCAATCCTCAAACCTCAATCCTCAACCCTCAATATTCAATCATCAATACTCAATCTTCAATCCTCAATCCTCAAACGTCAATCCTCAATCCTCATTCTTCAATACTAAACACCCAATCCTCAATCCTCAATCCTCAATCCTCAATACCCAATCCTCAATTCTCAATCCTCAATCCTCAATCCTCAATATTCAATCATCAATACTCAATCTTGAATCCACAATCTTCAATCCTCAATGCTCAACCTTCAATCCTCAAGCCTCAATCCTCAATCCTCAATCCTCAATCCTCAGGCATCAATACTCAATCTACAATATTCAATCCACAATCCTCAATCCTCAATCCTCAGGCATCAATACTCATTCTACAATATTCAATCCACAATCCTTAATCCTCAATCCACAATCCTCAACCTTCAATACTCAATACTCAATCTTCAATCCTCAATCCTCAATCCTCAATCCTCAATCCTCAATCCTCAATCCTCAATATTCAATCGTCAATACTCAATCTTCAATCATCAATCCTCAATCCTCAATTCTCAGTCGTCAATCCTCAGTCATCAATCCTCAATCTTCAATACTCAATCGTCAATCCTTAGTCCTCAGTCCTCAATCCTCGATCCTCGTTCCTCAAACCTCAAACCTCATCCCTCAGTCTTCATCCTCAATCCTCAAACCTCAATCCTCAACCCTCAATATTCAATCATCAATACTCAATCTTCAATCCTCAATCCTCAAACCTCAATCCTCAATCCTCATTCTTCAATACTAAACACCCAATCCCCAATCCTCAATCCTCAATCCTCAATCCTCAATCCTCAATCTTCAACCCTGAATCCTCAATCCTCAATACTCAATCCTCAATCTTCAATCCTCAATACTCAATCTTCAATCCTCAATCCTCAATCCTCAATCCTAAATATTCAATCATCAATACTCAATCTTCAATCCTCAATCCTCAATCCTCAATTCTCAATCCTCAATCCTCAATCCTCAATCCTCAATCCGCAATCCTCAATCCTCAATCCTCAAACCTCAATCCTCAATCCTCAATCCTCAATCCGCAATATTCAATCCTCAATACTCAATCTTCAATCATCAATCCTCAATCCTCAATTCTCAGTCGTCAATCCTCAGTCATCAATCCTCAATCTTCAATACTCAATCGTCAATCCTTAGTTCTCAATCCTCAATCCTCAATCATCGTTCCTCAAACCTCAATCCTCAACCCTCAGTCTTCATCCTCAATCCTCAAACCTCAATCCTCAATCCTCAATATTCAATCATCAATACTCAATCTTCAATCCCCAATCCTCAAACCTCAATCCTCAATCCACATTCTTCAATCCTAAATACCCAATCCTTAATCTTCAATCCTCAATCCTCAATCCTCAATTCTCAATCCTCAATCCTTAATCCTCAGATCTCAAACATCAATATTCAACCCTCAGTCCTCGTCCTCAATCCACAACCCTCAATCCTCAGTCCTCAATATTCAATCATAAATATTCAATCTTCAATCCTCAATCCTCAATCCTCAATCCTCAATCCTCAATCCTCAGTCTTCAACCCTGAATCCTCAATACTCAATCCTCCATCTTCAATCCTCAATACTCAATCTTCAATCCTCAATCCTCAATCGTCAATCCTCAATCCTCAATTTTCAATCCTCAACACTCAGTCTTCAATCCTCAATCCTCAATCCTCAATCCTCAATCCTCATTCTTCATTCCTCAATACCCAATCCTCAATCTTCAATCCTCAATCCTCAATCCTCAATCCTAATTCCTCAATCCACATTCTTCAATCCTCAATACCCAATCCTCAATTTCAATCCTCAATCCTCAATCCTCATTTCTCAATCCTCAATCCTCAACCCTCAGCCCTCATCCTCCATCCTCAGTACTCAATCCTCTATCCTCAATCTTCAATCCTCAATACTCAATCTTCAATCCTCATTCCTCAATCCTCAATCCTCAATCCTCAATCTTCAATCCTCAAACATCTATCCTCAATTCTCAATCCTCAATCCTCAGTCCTCAGTCGTCGAACATCAATCCCCGACCCTTAGCACTCATCCTCAATCCTCATCCCTCAATCCACAATCCTCAACCTTCAATACTCAATAATCAATCTCCAATCCTAGATCCTCAATCCTCAATCCTCAATCCTCATTCCTCAATCCCCAATACCCAATCCTCAATCTTCAATCCTCAAACATCAATCCTCAATTCTCAATCCTCAATCCTCAGTCCTCAGTCGTCGAATCTCAATCCCCGACGCTTAGCACGCATCCTCAATCCTCAGTCCTCAATCCTCAATCCTCAAACCTAAATCCTCTACCGTCAGTCCTCGTCCTCAATCCTCAAACCTCAATCCCCAATCCTCAATATTCAATCAGCAATACTCAATCTTCAATCCTCAATCCTCAATCCTCAATCCTCAATCCTCAATCCTCAATCCTCAATATTCAATCATCAATACTCAATCTTCAACCCTCAATCTTCAATCCTCAATACTCAATCTTCCATCCTCAATCCTCAATCCTCAATCCTCAATCCTCAATCCTCAGGCATCAATACTCAATCTACAATATCCAATCCTCAATCCTTAATCCTCAATCCACAATCCTCAACCTTCAATACTCAATACTCAATCTTCAATCCTCAATCCTCAATCCTCAATCCTCAATCCTCAATCCTCAATCCGCAATATTCAATCCTCAATACTCAACCTTCAATCATCAATCCTCAATCCTCAATACTCAGTCGTCAATCCTCAGTCATCAATCCTCAATCTTCAATACTCAATCGTCAATCCTTAGTCCTCAATCCTCAATCCTCAATCCTCGTTCCTCAAACCTCAATCCTCAACCCTCAGTCTTCATCCTCAACCCTCGTACCTCAATCCTCAATCCTCAATATTCAATCATCAATACTCACTCTTCAATCCCCAATCCTCAAACCTCAATCCTCAATCCTCATTCTTCAATCCTAAATACCCAATCCTTAATCTTCAATCCTTAATCCTCAATTCTCAATTCTCAATCCTCAATCCTTAATCCGCAGACCTCAAACATCAATATTCAACCCTCAGTCCCCGTCCTCAATCCACAACCCTCAATCCTCAGTCCTCAATATTCAATCATAAATATTCAATCTTCAATCCTCAATCCTCAGTCCTCAATCCTCAATCCCCAATCCTCAATCTTCAACCCTGAATCCTCAATCCTCAATACTCAATCCTCCATCTTCAATCCTCAATACTCAATCTTCAATCCTCAATCCTCAATCGTCAATCCTCAATCCTC
Organism: Calliopsis andreniformis; assembly: GCF_051401765.1. Lineage (NCBI taxonomy): Eukaryota > Metazoa > Arthropoda > Insecta > Hymenoptera > Andrenidae > Calliopsis > Calliopsis andreniformis. Next base: position 684,008 of record NW_027480561.1, read on the forward strand.
AATTTTCAATCCTCAACACTCAATCTTCAATCCTCAATCCTCAATCCTCAATCCTCAATCGTCATTCTTCAATCCTCAATACCCAATCCTCAATCTTCAATCCTCAATCCTCAATCCTCAATCCTAATTCCTCAATCCTCATTCTTCAATCCTCAATACCCAATCCTCAATTTCAATCCTCAATCCTCAATCCTCATTTCTCAATCCTCAATCCTCAACCCTCAGCCCTCATCCTCCATCCTCAGTACTCAATCCTCTATCCTCAATCTTCAATCCTCAATACTCAATCTTCAATCCTCATTCCTCAATCCTCAATCCTCAATCCTCAATCTTCATTCCTCAAACATCTATCCTCAATTCTCAATCCTCAATCCTCAGTCCTCAGTCGTCGAACATCAATCCCCGTCCCTTAGCACTCATCCTCAATCCTCATACCTCAATCCTCAATCCTCAAACCTAAATCCTCTACCGTCAGTCCTCGTCCTCAATCCTCAAACCTCAATCCTCAATCCTCAATATTCAATCATCAATTCTCAATCTTCAATCCTCAATCCTCAATCCTCAATCCTCAATCCTCAATCCTCAATCCTCAACATTCAATCATCAATACTCAATCTTTAACCCTCAATCTTCAATCCTCAATTTTCAATCCTCAACACTCAATCTTCAATCCTCAATCCTCAATCCTCAATCCTCAATCCTCATTCTTCAATCCTCAATACCCAATCCTCAATCTTCAGTCCTCAATATTCAATCCTCAATACTCAATCTTGAATCATCAATACTCAATCTTCAACCCTCAATCTTCAATCCTCAATACTCAATCCTCAATCCTCAATATTCTACCCTCAGCCCCCATCCTCCATCCTCAATACTCAATCCTCAATCCCCAATCTTCAATCCTCAATTCTCAATCTTCGATCCTCGATCCTCAATCCTCAATATTCAATCCTCAATACTCAATCTTCAATCATCAATCCTCAATCCCCAATTCTCAGTCGTCAATCCTCAGTCATCAATCCTCAACCCTCAGTCTTCATCCTCAATCCTCAAACCTCAATCCTCAATCCTCAATATTCAATCATCAATACTCAATCTTCAATCCCCAATCCTCAAACCTCAATCCTCAATCCACATTCTTCAATCCTAAATACCCAATCCTTAATCTTCAATCCTCAATCCTAAATCCTCAATTCTCAATCCTCAATCCTTAATCCTCAGACCTCAAACATCAATATTCAACCCTCAGTCCTCGTCCTCAATCCACAACCCTCAATCCTCAGTCCTCAATATTCAATCATAAATATTCAATCTTCAATCCTCAATCCTCAATCCTCAATCCTCAGTCTTCAACCCTGAATCCTCAATACTCAATCCTCAATCTTCAATCCTCAATACTCAATCTTCAATCCTCAATCCTCAATCGTCAATCCTCAATACTCAATTTTCAATCCTCAACACTCAATCTTCAATCCTCAATCCTCAATCCTCAATCCTCAATCCTCATTCTTCAATCCTCAATACCCAATCCTCAATCTTCAGTCCTCAATCCTCAATCCACAACCCTCAATCCTCAGTCCTCAATATTCAATCATAAATATTCAATCTTCAATCCTCAATCCTCAATCCTCAATCCTCAATCCTCAATCCTCAGTCTTCAACCCTGAATCCTCAATACTCAATCCTCCATCTTCAATCCTCAATACTCAATCTTCAATCCTCAATCCTCAATCGTCAATCCTCAATCCTCAATTTTCAATCCTCAACACTCAGTCTTCAATCCTCAATCCTCAATCCTCAATCCTCAATCCTCATTCTTCATTCCTCAATACCCAATCCTCAATCTTCAATCCTCAATCCTCAATCCTCAATCCTAATTCCTCAATCCACATTCTTCAATCCTCAATACCCAATCCTCAATTTCAATCCTCAATCCTCAATCCTCATTTCTCAATCCTCAATCCTCAACCCTCAGCCCTCATCCTCCATCCTCAGTACTCAATCCTCTATCCTCAATCTTCAATCCTCAATACTCAATCTTCAATCCTCATTCCTCAATCCTCAATCCTCAATCCTCAATCTTCAATCCTCAAACATCTATCCTCAATTCTCAATCCTCAATCCTCAGTCCTCAGTCGTCGAACATCAATCCCCGACCCTTAGCACTCATCCTCAATCCTCATCCCTCAATCCACAATCCTCAACCTTCAATACTCAATAATCAATCTCCAATCCTAGATCCTCAATCCTCAATCCTCAATCCTCATTCCTCAATCCCCAATACCCAATCCTCAATCTTCAATCCTCAAACATCAATCCTCAATTCTCAATCCTCAATCCTCAGTCCTCAGTCGTCGAATCTCAATCCCCGACGCTTAGCACGCATCCTCAATCCTCAGTCCTCAATCCTCAATCCTCAAACCTAAATCCTCTACCGTCAGTCCTCGTCCTCAATCCTCAAACCTCAATCCCCAATCCTCAATATTCAATCAGCAATACTCAATCTTCAATCCTCAATCCTCAATCCTCAATCCTCAATCCTCAATCCTCAATCCTCAATATTCAATCATCAATACTCAATCTTCAACCCTCAATCTTCAATCCTCAATACTCAATCTTCCATCCTCAATCCTCAATCCTCAATCCTCAATCCTCAATCCTCAGGCATCAATACTCAATCTACAATATCCAATCCTCAATCCTTAATCCTCAATCCACAATCCTCAACCTTCAATACTCAATACTCAATCTTCAATCCTCAATCCTCAATCCTCAATCCTCAATCCTCAATCCTCAATCCGCAATATTCAATCCTCAATACTCAACCTTCAATCATCAATCCTCAATCCTCAATTCTCAGTCGTCAATCCTCAGTCATCAATCCTCAATCTTCAATACTCAATCGTCAATCCTTAGTCCTCAATCCTCAATCCTCAATCCTCGTTCCTCAAACCTCAATCCTCAACCCTCAGTCTTCATCCTCAACCCTCGTACCTCAATCCTCAATCCTCAATATTCAATCATCAATACTCACTCTTCAATCCCCAATCCTCAAACCTCAATCCTCAATCCTCATTCTTCAATCCTAAATACCCAATCCTTAATCTTCAATCCTTAATCCTCAATTCTCAATTCTCAATCCTCAATCCTTAATCCGCAGACCTCAAACATCAATATTCAACCCTCAGTCCCCGTCCTCAATCCAAAACCCTCAATCCTCAGTCCTCAATATTCAATCATAAATATTCAATCTTCAATCCTCAATCCTCAGTCCTCAATCCTCAATCCCCAATCCTCAATCTTCAACCCTGAATCCTCAATCCTCAATACTCAATCCTCCATCTTCAATCCTCAATACTCAATCTTCAATCCTCAATCCTCAATCGTCAATCCTCAATCCTCAATTTTCAATCCTCAACACTCAATCTTCAATCCTCAATCCTCAATCCTCAATCCTCAATCGTCATTCTTCAATCCTCAATACCCAATCCTCAATCTTCAATCCTCAATCCTCAATCCTCAATCCTAATTCCTCAATCCTCATTCTTCAATCCTCAATACCCAATCCTCAATTTCAATCCTCAATCCTCAATCCTCATTTCTCAATCCTCAATCCTCAACCCTCAGCCCTCATCCTCCATCCTCAGTACTCAATCCTCTATCCTCAATCTTCAATCCTCAATACTCAATCTTCAATCCTCATTCCTCAATCCTCAATCCTCAATCCTCAATCTTCAATCCTCAAACATCTATCCTCAATTCTCAATCCTCAATCCTCAGTCCTCAGTCGTCGAACATCAATCCCCGACCCTTAGCACTCATCCTCAATCCTCATACCTCAAACCTCAATCCTCAAACCTAAATCCTCTACCGTCAGTCCTCGTCCTCAATCCTCAAACCTCAATCCTCAATCCTCAATATTCAATCATCAATTCTCAATCTTCAATCCTCAATCCTCAATCCTCAATCCTCAATCCTCAATCCTCAATCCTCAACATTCAATCATCAATACTCAATCTTTAACCCTCAATCTTCAATCCTCAATTTTCAATCCTCAACACTCAATCTTCAATCCTCAATCCTCAATCCTCAATCCTCAATCCTCATTCTTCAATCCTCAATACCCAATCCTCAATCTTCAGTCCTCAATATTCAATCCTCAATACTCAATCTTGAATCATCAATACTCAATCTTCAACCCTCAATCTTCAATCCTCAATACTCAATCCTCAATCCTCAATATTCTACCCTCAGCCCCCATCCTCCATCCTCAATACTCAATCCTCAATCCCCAATCTTCAATCCTCAATTCTCAATCTTCGATCCTCGATCCTCAATCCTCAATATTCAATCCTCAATACTCAATCTTCAATCATCAATCCTCAATCCCCAATTCTCAGTCGTCAATCCTCAGTCATCAATCCTCAACCCTCAGTCTTCATCCTCAATCCTCAAACCTCAATCCTCAATCCTCAATATTCAATCATCAATACTCAATCTTCAATCCCCAATCCTCAAACCTCAATCCTCAATCCACATTCTTCAATCCTAAATACCCAATCCTTAATCTTCAATCCTCAATCCTAAATCCTCAATTCTCAATCCTCAATCCTTAATCCTCAGACCTCAAACATCAATATTCAACCCTCAGTCCTCGTCCTCAATCCACAACCCTCAATCCTCAGTCCTCAATATTCAATCATAAATATTCAATCTTCAATCCTCAATCCTCAATCCTCAATCCTCAGTCTTCAACCCTGAATCCTCAATACTCAATCCTCAATCTTCAATCCTCAATACTCAATCTTCAATCCTCAATCCTCAATCGTCAATCCTCAATACTCAATTTTCAATCCTCAACACTCAATCTTCAATCCTCAATCCTCAATCCTCAATCCTCAATCCTCATTCTTCAATCCTCAATACCCAATCCTCAATCTTCAGTCCTCAATCCTCAATCCTCAATCCTAATTCCTCAATCCTCATTCTTCAATCCTCAATACCCAATCCTCAATTTCTATCCTCAATCCTCAATCCTCATTTCTCAATCCTCAACCCTCAACCCTCAGCCCTCATCCTCCATCCTCAGTACTCAATCCTCTATCCTCAATCTTCAATCCTCAATACTCAATCTTCAATCCTCATTCCTCAATCCTCAATCCTCAATCCTCAATCTTCAATCCTCAAACATCAATCCTCAATTCTCAATCCTCAATCCTCAGTCCTCAGTCGTCGAACCTCAATCCCCGACCCTTAGCACTCATCCTCAATCCTCGTTCCTCAATCCTCAATCCTCAAACCTAAATCCTCTACCGTCAGTCCTCGTCCTCTATCCTCAAACCTCAATCCTCAATCCTGAATATTCAATCATCAATACTCAATCCTCAATCTTTTATCCTCAATACCCAATCTTCAATCCTCAATCCTCAATCCTCAATCCTCAATCCTCAATCTTCAATCCTCAACACTAATCTTCAATCCTCAATCCCTAATCCTCAATCCTCAATCCTCATTCTTCAATCCTCAATACCCAATCCTCAATATTCAATCCTCAATCCTGAATCCTCAATCCTAATTCCTCAATCCTCATTCTTCAATCCTCAATACCCAATCCTCAATTTCAATCCTCAATCCTCAATCCTCATTTCTCAATCCTCAATCTTCAACCCTCAGCCCTCATCCTCCATCCTCAGTACTCAATCCTCTATCCTCAATCTTCAATCCTCAATACTCAATCTTCGATCCTCATTCTTCAATCCTCAATCCTCAATCCCCAAACTTCAATCGCCAATACTCAATCTGCAATCCCCAATACTCAAACCTCAATCCTCAATCCTCATTACTCAATCCTCAATACCCAATCCTCAATTCTCAATCCTCAATCCTCAATCCTCAATATTCAATCATCAATACTCAATCTTGAATCCACAATCTTCAATCCTCGATGCTCAACCTTCAATCCTCAATCCTCAATCCTCAATCCTCAATCCTCAATCCTCAGGCATCAATACTCAATCTACAATATTCAATCCACAATCCTCAATCCTCAATCCTCAGGCATCAATACTCAATCTACAATATTCAATCCACAATCCTTAATCCTCAATCCACAATCCTCAACCTTCAATACTCAATACTCAATCTTCAATCCTCAATCCTCAATCCTCAATCCTCAATCCTCAATCCTCAATCCTCAATATTCAATCGTCAATACTCAATCTTCAATCATCAATCCTCAATCCTCAATTCTCAGTCGTCAATCCTCAGTCATCAATCCTCAATCTTCAATACTCAATCGTCAATCCTTAGTCCTCAATCCTCAATCCTCGATCCTCGTTCCTCAAACCTCAATCCTCATCCCTCAGTCTTCATCCTCAATCCTCAAACCTCAATCCTCAACCCTCAATATTCAATCATCAATACTCAATCTTCAATCCTCAATCCTCAAACCTCAATCCTCAATCCTCATTCTTCAATACTAAACACCCAATCCTCAATCCTCAATCCTCAATCCTCAATCCTCAATCCTCAATCTTCAACCCTGAATCCTCAATCCTCAATACTCAATCCTCAATCTTCAATCCTCAATACTCAATCTTCAATCCTCAATCCTCAATCCTCAATCCTAAATATTCAATCATCAATACTCAATCTTCAATCCTCAATCCTCAATCCTCAATTCTCAATCCTCAATCCTCAATCCTCAATCCTCAATCCGCAATCCTCAATCCTCAATCCTCAATCCTCAATCCTCAATCATCAATCCGCAATATTCAATCCTCAATACTCAATCTTCAATCATCAATCCTCAATCCTCAATTCTCAGTCGTCAATCCTCAGTCATCAATCCTCAATCTTCAATACTCAATCGTCAATCCTTAGTTCTCAATCCTCAATCCTCAATCATCGTTCCTCAAACCTCAATCCTCAACCCTCAGTCTTCATCCTCAATCCTCAAACCTCAATCCTCAATCCTCAATCCTCAATCCTCAATATTCAATCGTCAATACTCAATCTTCAATCATCAATCCTCAATCCTCAATTCTCAGTCGTCAATCCTCAGTCATCAATCCTCAATCTTCAATACTCAATCGTCAATCCTTAGTCCTCAATCCTCAATCCTCGATCCTCGTTCCTCAAACCTCAATCCTCATCCCTCAGTCTTCATCCTCAATCCTCAAACCTCAATCCTCAACCCTCAATATTCAATCATCAATACTCAATCTTCAATCCTCAATCCTCAAACCTCAATCCTCAATCCTCATTCTTCAATACTAAACACCCAATCCTCAATCCTCAATCCTCAATCCTCAATCCTCAATCCTCAATCTTCAACCCTGAATCCTCAATCCTCAATACTCAATCCTCAATCTTCAATCCTCAATACTCAATCTTCAATCCTCAATCCTCAATCCTCAATCCTAAATATTCAATCATCAATACTCAATCTTCAATCCTCAATCCTCAATCCTCAATTCTCAATCCTCAATCCTCAATCCTCAATCCTCAATCCGCAATCCTCAATCCTCAATCCTCAATCCTCAATCCTCAATCATCAATCCGCAATATTCAATCCTCAATACTCAATCTTCAATCATCAATCCTCAATCCTCAATTCTCAGTCGTCAATCCTCAGTCATCAATCCTCAATCTTCAATACTCAATCGTCAATCCTTAGTCCTCAATCCTCAATCCTCGATCCTCGTTCCTCAAACCTCAATCCTCATCCCTCAGTCTTCATCCTCAATCCTCAAACCTCAATCCTCAACCCTCAATATTCAATCATCAATACTCAATCTTCAATCCTCAATCCTCAAACCTCAATCCTCAATCCTCATTCTTCAATACTAAACACCCAATCCTCAATCCTCAATCCTCAATCCTCAATCCTCAATCCTCAATCTTCAACCCTGAATCCTCAATCCTCAATACTCAATCCTCAATCTTCAATCCTCAATACTCAATCTTCAATCCTCAATCCTCAATCCTCAATCCTAAATATTCAATCATCAATACTCAATCTTCAATCCTCAATCCTCAATCCTCAATTCTCAATCCTCAATCCTCAATCCTCAATCCTCAATCCGCAATCCTCAATCCTCAATCCTCAATCCTCAATCCTCAATCATCAATCCGCAATATTCAATCCTCAATACTCAATCTTCAATCATCAATCCTCAATCCTCAATTCTCAGTCGTCAATCCTCAGTCATCAATCCTCAATCTTCAATACTCAATCGTCAATCCTTAGTTCTCAATCCTCAATCCTCAATCATCGTTCCTCAAACCTCAATCCTCAACCCTCAGTCTTCATCCTCAATCCTCAAACCTCAATCCTCAATCCTCAATATTCGATCATCAATACTCAATCTTCAATCCCCAATCCTCAAACCTCAATCCTCAATCCACATTCTTCAATCCTAAATACCCAATCCTTAATCTTCAATCCTCAATCCTAAATCCTCAATTCTCAATCCTCAATCCTTAATCCTCAGACCTCAAACATCAATATTCAACCCTCAGTCCTCGTCCTCAATCCACAACCCTCAATCCTCAGTCCTCAATATTCAATCATAAATATTCAATCTTCAATCCTCAATCCTCAATCCTCAATCCTCAGTCTTCAACCCTGAATCCTCAATACTCAATCCTCAATCTTCAATCCTCAATACTCAATCTTCAATCCTCAATCCTCAATCGTCAATCCTCAATACTCAATTTTCAATCCTCAACACTCAATCTTCAATCCTCAATCCTCAATCCTCAATCCTCAATCCTCATTCTTCAATCCTCAATACCCAATCCTCAATCTTCAGTCCTCAATCCTCAATCCTCAATCCTAATTCCTCAATCCTCATTCTTCAATCCTCAATACCCAATCCTCAATTTCTATCCTCAATCCTCAATCCTCATTTCTCAATCCTCAACCCTCAACCCTCAGCCCTCATCCTCCATCCTCAGTACTCAATCCTCTATCCTCAATCTTCAATCCTCAATACTCAATCTTCAATCCTCATTCCTCAATCCTCAATCCTCAATCCTCAATCTTCAATCCTCAAACATCAATCCTCAATTCTCAATCCTCAATCCTCAGTCCTCAGTCGTCGAACCTCAATCCCCGACCCTTAGCACTCATCCTCAATCCTCGTTCCTCAATCCTCAATCCTCAAACCTAAATCCTCTACCGTCAGTCCTCGTCCTCTATCCTCAAACCTCAATCCTCAATCCTGAATATTCAATCATCAATACTCAATCCTCAATCTTCTATCCTCAATACCCAATCTTCAATCCTCAATCCTCAATCCTCAATCCTCAATCCTCAATCTTCAATCCTCAACACTAATCTTCAATCCTCAATCCCTAATCCTCAATCCTCAATCCTCATTCTTCAATCCTCAATACCCAATCCTCAATATTCAATCCTCAATCCTGAATCCTCAATCCTAATTCCTCAATCCTCATTCTTCAATCCTCAATACCCAATCCTCAATTTCAATCCTCAATCCTCAATCCTCATTTCTCAATCCTCAATCTTCAACCCTCAGCCCTCATCCTCCATCCTCAGTACTCAATCCTCTATCCTCAATCTTCAATCCTCAATACTCAATCTTCGATCCTCATTCTTCAATCCTCAATCCTCAATCCCCAATCTTCAATCGCCAATACTCAATCTGCAATCCCCAATACTCAAACCTCAATCCTCAATCCTCATTACTCAATCCTCAATACCCAATCCTCAATTCTCAATCCTCAATCCTCAATCCTCAATATTCAATCATCAATACTCAATCTTGAATCCACAATCTTCAATCCTCGATGCTCAACCTTCAATCCTCAATCCTCAATCCTCAATCCTCAATCCTCAATCCTCAGGCATCAATACTCAATCTACAATATTCAATCCACAATCCTCAATCCTCAATCCTCAGGCATCAATACTCAATCTACAATATTCAATCCACAATCCTTAATCCTCAATCCACAATCCTCAACCTTCAATACTCAATACTCAATCTTCAATCCTCAATCCTCAATCCTCAATCCTCAATCCTCAATCCTCAATCCTCAATATTCAATCGTCAATACTCAATCTTCAATCATCAATCCTCAATCCTCAATTCTCAGTCGTCAATCCTCAGTCATCAATCCTCAATCTTCAATACTCAATCGTCAATCCTTAGTCCTCAATCCTCAATCCTCGATCCTCGTTCCTCAAACCTCAATCCTCATCCCTCAGTCTTCATCCTCAATCCTCAAACCTCAATCCTCAACCATCAATATTCAATCATCAATACTCAATCTTCAATCCTCAATCCTCAAACCTCAATCCTCAATCCTCATTCTTCAATACTAAACACCCAATCCTCAATCCTCAATCCTCAATCCTCAATCCTCAATCCTCAATCTTCAACCCTGAATCCTCAATCCTCAATACTCAATCCTCAATCTTCAATCCTCAATACTCAATCTTCAATCCTCAATCCTCAATCCTCAATCCTAAATATTCAATCATCAATACTCAATCTTCAATCCTCAATCCTCAATCCTCAATTCTCAATCCTCAATCCTCAATCCTCAATCCTCAATCCGCAATCCTCAATCCTCAATCCTCAATCCTCAATCCTCAATCATCAATCCGCAATATTCAATCCTCAATACTCAATCTTCAATCATCAATCCTCAATCCTCAATTCTCAGTCGTCAATCCTCAGTCATCAATCCTCAATCTTCAATACTCAATCGTCAATCCTTAGTTCTCAATCCTCAATCCTCAATCATCGTTCCTCAAACCTCAATCCTCAACCCTCAGTCTTCATCCTCAATCCTCAAACCTCAATCCTCAATCCTCAATATTCGATCATCAATACTCAATCTTCAATCCCCAATCCTCAAACCTCAATCCTCAATCCACATTCTTCAATCCTAAATACCCAATCCTTAATCTTCAATCCTCAATCCTCAATCCTCAATTCTCAATCCTCAATCCTTAATCCTCAGATCTCAAACATCAATATTCAACCCTCAGTCCTCGTCCTCAATCCACAACCCTCAATCCTCAGTCCTCAATATTCAATCATAAATATTCAATCTTCAATCCTCAATCCTCAATCCTCAATCCTCAATCCTCAATCCTCAGTCTTCAACCCTGAATCCTCAATACTCAATCCTAAATCTTCAATCCTCAATACTCAATCTTCAACCCTGAATCCTCAATCCTCAATACTCAATCCTCAATCTTCAATCCTCAATACTCAATCTTCAATCCTCAATCCTCAATCCTCAATCCTAAATATTCAATCATCAATACTCAATCTTCAATCCTCAATCCTCAATCCTCAATTCTCAATCCTCAATCCTCAATCCTCAATCCTCAATCCGCAATCCTCAATCCTCAATCCTCAATCCTCAATCCTCAATCCTCAATCCTCAATCCGCAATATTCAATCCTCAATACTCAATCTTCAATCATCAATCCTCAATCCTCAATTCTCAGTCGTCAATCCTCAGTCATCAATCCTCAATCTTCAATACTCAATCGTCAATCCTTAGTTCTCAATCCTCAATCCTCAATCATCGTTCCGCAAACCTCAATCCTCAACCCTCAGTCTTCATCCTCAATCCTCAAACCTCAATCCTCAATCCTCAATATTCAATCATCAATACTCAATCTTCAATCCCCAATCCTCAAACCTCAATCCTCAATCCACATTCTTCAATCCTAAATACCCAATCCTTAATCTTCAATCCTCAATCCTCAATCCTCAATTCTCAATCCTCAATCCTCAGTCCTCTGTCGTCGAATCTCAATCCCCGACGCTTAGCACGCATCCTCAATCCTCAGTCCTCAATCCTCAATCCTCAAACCTAAATCCTCTACCGTCAGTCCTCGTCCTCAATCCTCAAACCTCAATCCCCAATCCTCAATATTCAATCAGCAATACTCAATCTTCAATCCTCAATCATCAATCCTCAATCCTCAATCCTCAATCCTCAATCCTCAATATTCAATCATCAATACTCAATCTTCAACCCTCAATCTTCAATCCTCAATACTCAATCTTCCATCCTCAATCCTCAATCCTCAATCCTCAATCCTCAATCCTCAGGCATCAATACTCAATCTACAATATTCAATCCTCAATCCTTAATCCTCAATCCACAATCCTCAACCTTCAATACTCAATACTCAATCTTCAATCCTCAATCCTCAATCCTCAATCCTCAATCCTCAATCCTCAATCCTCAATCCGCAATATTCAATCCTCAATACTCAACCTTCAATCATCAATCCTCAATCCTCAATTCTCAGTCGTCAATCCTCAGTCATCAATCCTCAATCTTCAATACTCAATCGTCAATCCTTAGTCCTCAATCCTCAATCCTCAATCCTCAATCCTCGTTCCTCAAACCTCAATCCTCAACCCTCAGTCTTCATCCTCAATCCTCAAACCTCAATCCTCAATCCTCAATATTCAATCATCAATACTCACTCTTCAATCCCCAATCCTCAAACCTCAATCCTCAATCCTCATTCTTCAATCCTAAATACCCAATCCTTAATCTTCAATCCTTAATCCTCAATTCTCAATTCTCAATCCTCAATCCTTAATCCGCAGACCTCAAACATCAATATTCAACCCTCAGTCCTCGTACTCAATCCACAACCCTCAATCCTCAGTCCTCAATATTCAATCATAAATATTCAATCTTCAATCCTCAATCCTCAATCCTCAATCCTCAATCCTCAATCCTCAATCTTCAACCCTGAATCCTCAATCCTCAATACTCAATCCTCCATCTTCAATCCTCAATACTCAATCTTCGATCCTCAATCCTCAATCGTCAATCCTCAATCCTCAATTTTCAATCCTCAACACTCAATCTTCAATCCTCAATCCTCAATCCTCAATCCTCAATCGTCATTCTTCAATCCTCAATACCCAATCCTCAATCTTCAATCCTCAATCCTCAATCCTCAATCCTAATTCCTCAATCCTCATTCTTCAATCCTCAATACCCAATCCTCAATTTCAATCCTCAATCCTCAATTTCAATCCTCAATCCTCAATCCTCATTTCTCAATCCTCAATCCTCAACCCTCAGCCCTCATCCTCCATCCTCAGTACTCAATCCTCTATCCTCAATCTTCAGTCCTCAATACTCAATCTTCAATCCTCATTCCTCAATCCTCAATCCTCAATCCTCAATCTTCAATCCTCAAACATCTATCCTCAATTCTCAATCCTCAATCCTCAGTCCTCAGTCGTCGAACATCAATCCCCGACCCTTAGCACTCATCCTCAATCCTCATCCCTCAATCCTCAATCCTCAAACCTAAATCCTCTACCGTCAGTCCTCGTCCTCAATCCTCAAACCTCAATCCTCAATCCTCAATATTCAATCATCAATTCTCAATCTTCAATCCTCAATCCTCAATCCTCAATCCTCAATCCTCAATCCTCAATCCTCAATATTCAATCATCAATACTCAATCTTTAACCCTCAATCTTCAATCCTCAATTTTCAATCCTCAACACTCAATCTTCAATCCTCAATCCTCAATCCTCAATCCGCAATCCTCATTCTTCAATCCTCAATACCCAATCCTCAATCTTCAGTCCTCAATATTCAATCCTCAATACTCAATCTTCAATCATCAATACTCAATCTTCAACCCTCAATCTTCAATCCTCAATACTCAATCCTCAATCCTCAATATTCTACCCTCAGCCCCCATCCTCCATCCTCAATACTCAATCCTCAATCCCCAATCTTCAATCCTCAATTCTCAATCTTCGATCCTCGATCCTCAATCCTCAATATTCAATCCTCAATACTCAATCTTCAATCATCAATCCTCAATCCCCAATTCTCAGTCGTCAATCCTCAGTCATCAATCCTCAACCCTCAGTCTTCATCCTCAATCCTCAAACCTCAATCCTCAATCCTCAATATTCAATCATCAATACTCAATCTTCAATCCCCAATCCTCAAACCTCAATCCTCAATCCACATTCTTCAATCCTAAATACCCAATCCTTAATCTTCAATCCTCAATCCTAAATCCTCAATTCTCAATCCTCAATCCTTAATCCTCAGACCTCAAACATCAATATTCAACCCTCAGTCCTCGTCCTCAATCCACAACCCTCAATCCTCAGTCCTCAATATTCAATCATAAATATTCAATCTTCAATCCTCAATCCTCAATCCTCAATCCTCAGTCTTCAACCCTGAATCCTCAATACTCAATCCTCAATCTTCAATCCTCAATACTCAATCTTCAATCCTCAATCCTCAATCGTCAATCCTCAATCCTCAATTTTCAATCCTCAACACTCAATCTTCAATCCTCAATCCTCAATCCTCAATCCTCAATCCTCATTCTTCAATCCTCAATACCCAATCCTCAATCTTCAGTCCTCAATCCTCAATCCTCAATCCTAATTCCTCAATCCTCATTCTTCAATCCTCAATACCCAATCCTCAATTTCTATCCTCAATCCTCAATCCTCATTTCTCAATCCTCAACCCTCAACCCTCAGCCCTCATCCTCCATCCTCAGTACTCAATCCTCTATCCTCAATCTTCAATCCTCAATACTCAATCTTCAATCCTCATTCCTCAATCCTCAATCCTCAATCCTCAATCTTCAATCCTCAAACATCAATCCTCAATTCTCAATCCTCAATCCTCAGTCCTCAGTCGTCGAACCTCAATCCCCGACCCTTAGCACTCATCCTCAATCCTCGTTCCTCAATCCTCAATCCTCAAACCTAAATCCTCTACCGTCAGTCCTCGTCCTCTATCCTCAAACCTCAATCCTCAATCCTCAATATTCAATCATCAATACTCAATCCTCAATCTTCTATCCTCAATCTTCAATCCTCAATCCTCAATCCTCAATCCTCAATCCTCATTCTTCAATCCTCAATACCCAATCCTCAATGTTCAATCCTCAATCCTCAATCCTCAATCCTAATTCCTCAATCCTGATTCTTCAGTCCTCAATACCCAATCCTCAATTTCAATGCTCAACCCTCAATCCTCATTTCTCAATCCTCAATCCTCAACCCTTAGCCCTCATCCTCCATCCTCAGTACTCAATCCTCTATCCTCAATCTTCAATCCTCAATGCTCAATCCTCAATCCTCATTCCTCAAATCCTCAATCCTCAATCCTCAATCTTCAATGCTCAATACTCAATCTGCAACCCTCAATCCTCAATCCTCAATCCTCTATCCTCAATCCTCAATCCTCAATATTCAATCCTCAATGCTCAATCTTCAATCATGAATCCTCAATCCTCAATTCTCAGTCGTCAATCCTCAGTCATCAATCCTCAATCTTCAATACTCAATCGTCAATCCTTAGTCCTCAATCCTCAATCCTCAATCCTCGTTCCTCAAACCTCAATCCTCAACCCTCAGTCTTCATCCTCAATCCTCAAACCTCAATCCTCAATCCTCAATATTCAATCATCAATACTCAATCTTCAATCCTCAATCCTGAAACCTCAATCCTCAATCCTCATTCTTCAATCCTAAATACCCAATCCTCAATCTTCAATCCTCAATCCTCAATCCTCAATTCTCAATCCTCAATCCTTAGTCCCCAGACCTCAAACATCAATATTCAACCCTTAGTCCTCGTCCACAATCCACAACCCTCAATCCGCAGTCATCAATATTCAATCATCAATATTCAATCTTCAATCCTCAATCCTCAATCCTCAATCCTCAATCTTCAACCCTGAGTCCTCAATCCTCAATACTCAATCCTCAATCTTCGATCCTCAATACTCAATCTTCAATCCTCAATCGTCAATCCTCAACCCTCAGTCCTCATACTCAATTCTCAATTCTCAATCCTCAATCCTCAATCCTCATTCTTCAATCCTCAATAATCAATCTCCAATCCTCAATACTCTATCCTCGATCCTCAATCCTCAGGCATCAATACCCAATCTTCAATACTCAACCCTCAATACTCAATCCTCAATCCTCAATCCTCAAACCTCAATCCTCAATCCTCAATATTCAATCATCAATACTCAATCTTCAATCCTCAATCCTCAATCCTCAATCCTCAATCCTCAATCCTCAATCCTCAATCCTCAATCCTCAATCCTCAATCCTCAATCCTCATTTCTCAATCCTCAATCCTCAGTCCTCAGTCGTCGAATCTTCATCCCCGACGCTTAGCACTCATCCTCAATCCTCAGTCCTCAATCCTCAATCCTCAAACCTAAATCCTCTACCGTCAGGCCTCGTCCTCAATCCTCAAACCTCAATCCTCAATCCTCAATATTCAATCATCAATACTCAATCTTCAATCCTCAATCCTGAATCCTCAATCCTCAATCCTCAATCCTCAATCCTCAATATTCAATCATCAATACTCAATATTCAACCCTCAATCTTCAATCCTCAATACTCAATCTTCAATCCTCAATCCTCAATCCTCAATCCTCAATCCTCAATCTTCAATCCTCAACACTCAATCTTCAATCCTCAATCCTCAATCCTCAATCCTCAATCCTCATTCTTCAATCCTCAATACCCAATCCTCAATCTTCAATCCTCAATCCTCAATCCTCAATCCCAATTCCTCAATCCTCATTCTTCAATCCTCAATACCCAATCCTCAATTTCAATCCTCAATCCTCAATCCTCATTTCTCAATCCTCAATCCTCAACCCTCAGCCCTCATCCTCCATCCTCAGTACTCAATCCTCTATCCTCAATCTTCAATCCTCAATACCCAATCTTCAATCCTCATTCCTCAATCCTCAATCCTCAATCCTCAATCTTCAACCCTCAATACTCAATCTGCAACCCTCAATCCTCAAACCTCAATCCTCAATCCTCAATCCTCAATCCTCAATCCTCATTCTTCAATCCTCAATACCCAATCCTCAATCTTCAATCCTCAAACATCAATCCTCAATTCTCAATCCTCAATCCTCAGTCGTCAGTCGTCGAACCTCAATCCCCGACGCTTAGCACTCATCCTCAATCCTCAGTCCTCAATCCTCAATCCTCAAACCTAAATCCTCTACCGTCAGTCCTCGTCCTCAATCCTCAAACCTCAATCCTCTATCCTCAATATTCAATCATCAATACTCAATCTTCAATCCTCAATCCTCAATCCTCAATCCTCAATCCTCAATCCTCAATCCTGAATCCTCATTCCCCAACCCTCAATCCTCATTCTTCAAACCTCAATCCTCAACCCTCAGTCCTCATACTCAATTCTCAATTCCCAATCCTCAATCCTCAATCCTCAATCTTCAATCCTCAATAATCAATCTCCATTCCTCAATCCTCAATCCTCGATCCTCAATCCTCAGGCATCAATACTCAAACTTCAATACTCAATCCTCAATCCTCAATCCTCAATCCTCAATCCTCAAACCTCAATCCTCAATCCTCAATATTCAATCATCAATACTCAATCTTCAATCCTCAATCCTCAATCCTCAATCCTCAATCCTCAATCCTCAATCCTCAATCCTCAATCTTCAATCCTCAATCCTCAATCCTCAATCCACAATCCTCAACCTTCAATACTCAATACTCAATCTTCAATCCTCAATCCTCAATCCTCAATCCTCAATCCTCAATCCTCAATCCGCAATATTCAATCCTCAATACTCAATCTTCAATCATCAATCCTCAATCCTCAATTCTCAGTCGTCAATCCTCAGTCATCAATCCTCAATACCCAATCCTCAATCTTCAATGCTCAAACATCAATCCTCAATTCTCAATCCTCAATCCTCAGTCCTCAGTCGTCGAATCTCAATCCCCGACGCTTAGCACGCATCCTCAATCCTCAGTCCTCAATCCTCAATCCTCAAACCTAAATCCTCTGCCGTCAGTCCTCGTCCTCAATCCTCAAACCTCAATCCCCAATCCTCAATATTCAATCAGCAATACTCAATCTTCAATCCTCAATCCTCAATCCTCAATCCTCAATCCTCAATATTCAATCATCAATACTCAATCTTCAACCCTCAATCTTCAATCCTCAATACTCAATCTTCCATCCTCAATCCTCAATACTCAATCCTCGATCCTCAATCCTCAGGCATCAATACTCAATCTACAATATTCAATCCTCAATCCTTAATCCTCAATCCACAATCCTCAACCTTCAATACTCAATACTCAATCTTCAATCCTCAATCCTCAATCCTCAATCCTCAATCCTCAATCCTCAATCCGCAACATTCAATCCTCAATACTCAACCTTCAATCATCAATCCTCAATCCTCAATTCTCAGTCGTCAATCCTCAGTCATCAATCCTCAATCTTCAATACTCAATCGTCAATCCTTAGTCCTCAATCCTCAATCCTCAATCCTCGTTCCTCAAACCTCAATCCTCAACCCTCAGTCTTCATCCTCAATCCTCAAACCTCAATCCTCAATCCTCAATATTCAATCATCAATACTCACTCTTCAATCCCCAATCCTCAAACCTCAATCCTCAATCCTCATTCTTCAATCCTAAATACTCAATCCTTAATCTTCAATCCTTAATCCTCAATTCTCAATTCTCAATCCTCAATCCTTAATCCTCAGACCTCAAACATCAATATTCAACCCTCAGCCCTCGTCCTCAATCCACAACCCTCAATCCTCAGTCCTCAATATTCAATCATAAATATTCAATCTTCAATCCTCAATCCTCAATCCTCAATCCTCAATCCTCAATCCTCAATCTTCAACACTGAATCCTCAATCCTCAATACTCAATCCTCCATCTTCAATCCTCAATACTCAATCTTCAATCCTCAATCCTCAATCGTCAATCCTCAATCCTCAATTTTCAATCCCCAACACTCAATCTTCAATCCTCAATCCTCAATCCTCAATCCTCAATCCTCATTCTTCAATCCTCAATACCCAATCCTCAATCTGCAATCCTCAATCCTCAATCCTCAATCCTAATTCCTCAATCCTCATTCTTCAATCCTCAATACCCAATCCTCAATTTCAATCCTCAATCCTCAATCCTCATTTCTCAATCCTCAATCCTCAACCCTCAGCCCTCATCCTCCATCCTCAGTACTCAATCCTCTATCCTCAATCTTCAATCCTCAATACTCAATCTTCAATCCTCAATACCCAATCCTCAATTTCAATCCTCAATCCTCAATTTCAATCCTCAATCCTCAATCCTCATTTCTCAATCCTCAATCCTCAACCCTCAGCCCTCATCCTCCATCCTCAGTACTCAATCCTCTATCCTCAATCTTCAGTCCTCAATACTCAATCTTCAATCCTCATTCCTCAATCCTCAATCCTCAATCCTCAATCTTCAATCCTCAAACATCTATCCTCAATTCTCAATCCTCAATCCTCAGTCCTCAGTCGTCGAACATCAATCCCCGACCCTTAGCACTCATCCTCAATCCTCATCCCTCAATCCTCAATCCTCAAACCTAAATCCTCTACCGTCAGTCCTCGTCCTCAATCCTCAAACCTCAATCCTCAATCCTCAATATTCAATCATCAATTCTCAATCTTCAATCCTCAATCCTCAATCCTCAATCCTCAATCCTCAATCCTCAATCCTCAATATTCAATCATCAATACTCAATCTTTAACCCTCAATCTTCAATCCTCAATTTTCAATCCTCAACACTCAATCTTCAATCCTCAATCCTCAATCCTCAATCCGCAATCCTCATTCTTCAATCCTCAATACCCAATCCTCAATCTTCAGTCCTCAATATTCAATCCTCAATACTCAATCTTCAATCATCAATACTCAATCTTCAACCATCAATCTTCAATCCTCAATACTCAATCCTCAATCCTCAATATTCTACCCTCAGCCCCCATCCTCCATCCTCAATACTCAATCCTCAATCCCCAATCTTCAATCCTCAATTCTCAATCTTCGATCCTCGATCCTCAATCCTCAATATTCAATCCTCAATACTCAATCTTCAATCATCAATCCTCAATCCCCAATTCTCAGTCGTCAATCCTCAGTCATCAATCCTCAACCCTCAGTCTTCATCCTCAATCCTCAAACCTCAATCCTCAATCCTCAATATTCAATCATCAATACTCAATCTTCAATCCCCAATCCTCAAACCTCAATCCTCAATCCACATTCTTCAATCCTAAATACCCAATCCTTAATCTTCAATCCTCAATCCTAAATCCTCAATTCTCAATCCTCAATCCTTAATCCTCAGACCTCAAACATCAATATTCAACCCTCAGTCCTCGTCCTCAATCCACAACCCTCAATCCTCAGTCCTCAATATTCAATCATAAATATTCAATCTTCAATCCTCAATCCTCAATCCTCAATCCTCAGTCTTCAACCCTGAATCCTCAATACTCAATCCTCAATCTTCAATCCTCAATACTCAATCTTCAATCCTCAATCCTCAATCGTCAATCCTCAATCCTCAATTTTCAATCCTCAACACTCAATCTTCAATCCTCAATCCTCAATCCTCAATCCTCAATCCTCATTCTTCAATCCTCAATACCCAATCCTCAATCTTCAGTCCTCAATCCTCAATCCTCAATCCTAATTCCTCAATCCTCATTCTTCAATCCTCAATACCCAATCCTCAATTTCTATCCTCAATCCTCAATCCTCATTTCTCAATCCTCAACCCTCAACCCTCAGCCCTCATCCTCCATCCTCAGTACTCAATCCTCTATCCTCAATCTTCAATCCTCAATACTCAATCTTCAATCCTCATTCCTCAATCCTCAATCCTCAATCCTCAATCTTCAATCCTCAAACATCAATCCTCAATTCTCAATCCTCAATCCTCAGTCCTCAGTCGTCGAACCTCAATCCCCGACCCTTAGCACTCATCCTCAATCCTCGTTCCTCAATCCTCAATCCTCAAACCTAAATCCTCTACCGTCAGTCCTCGTCCTCTATCCTCAAACCTCAATCCTCAATCCTCAATATTCAATCATCAATACTCAATCCTCAATCTTCTATCCTCAATCTTCAATCCTCAATCCTCAATCCTCAATCCTCAATCCTCATTCTTCAATCCTCAATACCCAATCCTCAATGTTCAATCCTCAATCCTCAATCCTCAATCCTAATTCCTCAATCCTGATTCTTCAGTCCTCAATACCCAATCCTCAATTTCAATGCTCAACCCTCAATCCTCATTTCTCAATCCTCAATCCTCAACCCTTAGCCCTCATCCTCCATCCTCAGTACTCAATCCTCTATCCTCAATCTTCAATCCTCAATGCTCAATCCTCAATCCTCATTCCTCAAATCCTCAATCCTCAATCCTCAATCTTCAATGCTCAATACTCAATCTGCAATCCTCAATCCTCAAACCTCAATCCTCAATCCTCATTCCTCAATCCTCAATACCCAATCCTCAATCCTCAATTCTCAATCCTCAATCCTCAATATTCAATCATCAATACTCAATCTTCAATCCTCAATCTTTAATCCTCAATACTCAATCTTCAATCCTCAATCCTCAATCCTCAATCCTCAATCCTCTATCCTCAGGCATCAATACTCAATCTACAATGTTCAATCCTCAATCCTTAATCCTCAATCCACAATCCTCAACCTTCAATACTCAATATTCAATCTTCAATCCTCAATCCTCAATCCTCAATCCTCAATCCTCAATCCTCAATCCTCAATATTCAATCCTCAATACTCAATCTTCAATCATCAATCCTCAATCCTCAATTCTCAGTCGTCAATCCTCAGTCATCAATCCTCAATCTTCAATACTCAATCCTCAATCCTTAGTCCTCAATCCTCAATCCTCAATCCTCGTTCCTCAAACCGCAATCCTCAACCCTCAGTCTTCGTCCTCAATCCTCAAACCTCAATCCTCAATCCTCAATATTCAAACATCAATACTCAATCTTCAGTCCTCAATCCTCAAACCTCAATCCTCAATCCTCATTCTTCAATCCTAAATACCCAATCCTCAATCTTCAATCCTCAATCCTCAATCCTCAATCCTCAATCCTCAATCCTCAATCCTCAGGCATCAATACTCAATCTACAATATTCAATCCTCAGTCCTTAATCCTCAATCCACAATCCTCAACCTTCAATACTCAATACTCAATCTTCAATCCTCAATCCTCAATCCTCAATCCTCTATCCTCAATCCTCAATCCTCAATATTCAATCCTCAATGCTCAATCTTCAATCATGAATCCTCAATCCTCAATTCTCAGTCGTCAATCCTCAGTCATCAATCCTCAATCTTCAATACTCAATCGTCAATCCTTAGTCCTCAATCCTCAATCCTCAATCCTCGTTCCTCAAACCTCAATCCTCAACCCTCAGTCTTCATCCTCAATCCTCAAACCTCAATCCTCAATCCTCAATATTCAATCATCAATACTCAATCTTCAATCCTCAATCCTGAAACCTCAATCCTCAATCCTCATTCTTCAATCCTAAATACCCAATCCTCAATCTTCAATCCTCAATCCTCAATCCTCAATTCTCAATCCTCAATCCTTAGTCCCCAGACCTCAAACATCAATATTCAACCCTTAGTCCTCGTCCACAATCCACAACCCTCAATCCGCAGTCATCAATATTCAATCATCAATATTCAATCTTCAATCCTCAATCCTCAATCCTCAATCCTCAATCTTCAACCCTGAGTCCTCAATCCTCAATACTCAATCCTCAATCTTCGATCCTCAATACTCAATCTTCAATCCTCAATCGTCAATCCTCAACCCTCAGTCCTCATACTCAATTCTCAATTCTCAATCCTCAATCCTCAATCCTCATTCTTCAATCCTCAATAATCAATCTCCAATCCTCAATACTCTATCCTCGATCCTCAATCCTCAGGCATCAATACCCAATCTTCAATACTCAACCCTCAATACTCAATCCTCAATCCTCAATCCTCAAACCTCAATCCTCAATCCTCAATATTCAATCATCAATACTCAATCTTCAATCCTCAATCCTCAATCCTCAATCCTCAATCCTCAATCCTCAATCCTCAATCCTCAATCCTCAATCCTCAATCCTCAATCCTCATTTCTCAATCCTCAATCCTCAGTCCTCAGTCGTCGAATCTTCATCCCCGACGCTTAGCACTCATCCTCAATCCTCAGTCCTCAATCCTCAATCCTCAAACCTAAATCCTCTACCGTCAGGCCTCGTCCTCAATCCTCAAACCTCAATCCTCAATCCTCAATATTCAATCATCAATACTCAATCTTCAATCCTCAATCCTGAATCCTCAATCCTCAATCCTCAATCCTCAATCCTCAATATTCAATCATCAATACTCAATATTCAACCCTCAATCTTCAATCCTCAATACTCAATCTTCAATCCTCAATCCTCAATCCTCAATCCTCAATCCTCAATCTTCAATCCTCAACACTCAATCTTCAATCCTCAATCCTCAATCCTCAATCCTCAATCCTCATTCTTCAATCCTCAATACCCAATCCTCAATCTTCAATCCTCAATCCTCAATCCTCAATCCCAATTCCTCAATCCTCATTCTTCAATCCTCAATACCCAATCCTCAATTTCAATCCTCAATCCTCAATCCTCATTTCTCAATCCTCAATCCTCAACCCTCAGCCCTCATCCTCCATCCTCAGTACTCAATCCTCTATCCTCAATCTTCAATCCTCAATACCCAATCTTCAATCCTCATTCCTCAATCCTCAATCCTCAATCCTCAATCTTCAACCCTCAATACTCAATCTGCAACCCTCAATCCTCAAACCTCAATCCTCAATCCTCAATCCTCAATCCTCAATCCTCATTCTTCAATCCTCAATACCCAATCCTCAATCTTCAATCCTCAAACATCAATCCTCAATTCTCAATCCTCAATCCTCAGTCGTCAGTCGTCGAACCTCAATCCCCGACGCTTAGCACTCATCCTCAATCCTCAGTCCTCAATCCTCAATCCTCAAACCTAAATCCTCTACCGTCAGTCCTCGTCCTCAATCCTCAAACCTCAATCCTCTATCCTCAATATTCAATCATCAATACTCAATCTTCAATCCTCAATCCTCAATCCTCAATCCTCAATCCTCAATCCTCAATCCTGAATCCTCATTCCCCAACCCTCAATCCTCATTCTTCAAACCTCAATCCTCAACCCTCAGTCCTCATACTCAATTCTCAATTCCCAATCCTCAATCCTCAATCCTCAATCTTCAATCCTCAATAATCAATCTCCATTCCTCAATCCTCAATCCTCGATCCTCAATCCTCAGGCATCAATACTCAAACTTCAATACTCAATCCTCAATCCTCAATCCTCAATCCTCAATCCTCAAACCTCAATCCTCAATCCTCAATATTCAATCATCAATACTCAATCTTCAATCCTCAATCCTCAATCCTCAATCCTCAATCCTCAATCCTCAATCCTCAATCCTCAATCTTCAATCCTCAATCCTCAATCCTCAATCCACAATCCTCAACCTTCAATACTCAATACTCAATCTTCAATCCTCAATCCTCAATCCTCAATCCTCAATCCTCAATCCTCAATCCGCAATATTCAATCCTCAATACTCAATCTTCAATCATCAATCCTCAATCCTCAATTCTCAGTCGTCAATCCTCAGTCATCAATCCTCAATACCCAATCCTCAATCTTCAATGCTCAAACATCAATCCTCAATTCTCAATCCTCAATCCTCAGTCCTCAGTCGTCGAATCTCAATCCCCGACGCTTAGCACGCATCCTCAATCCTCAGTCCTCAATCCTCAATCCTCAAACCTAAATCCTCTGCCGTCAGTCCTCGTCCTCAATCCTCAAACCTCAATCCCCAATCCTCAATATTCAATCAGCAATACTCAATCTTCAATCCTCAATCCTCAATCCTCAATCCTCAATCCTCAATATTCAATCATCAATACTCAATCTTCAACCCTCAATCTTCAATCCTCAATACTCAATCTTCCATCCTCAATCCTCAATACTCAATCCTCGATCCTCAATCCTCAGGCATCAATACTCAATCTACAATATTCAATCCTCAATCCTTAATCCTCAATCCACAATCCTCAACCTTCAATACTCAATACTCAATCTTCAATCCTCAATCCTCAATCCTCAATCCTCAATCCTCAATCCTCAATCCGCAACATTCAATCCTCAATACTCAACCTTCAATCATCAATCCTCAATCCTCAATTCTCAGTCGTCAATCCTCAGTCATCAATCCTCAATCTTCAATACTCAATCGTCAATCCTTAGTCCTCAATCCTCAATCCTCAATCCTCGTTCCTCAAACCTCAATCCTCAACCCTCAGTCTTCATCCTCAATCCTCAAACCTCAATCCTCAATCCTCAATATTCAATCATCAATACTCACTCTTCAATCCCCAATCCTCAAACCTCAATCCTCAATCCTCATTCTTCAATCCTAAATACTCAATCCTTAATCTTCAATCCTTAATCCTCAATTCTCAATTCTCAATCCTCAATCCTTAATCCTCAGACCTCAAACATCAATATTCAACCCTCAGCCCTCGTCCTCAATCCACAACCCTCAATCCTCAGTCCTCAATATTCAATCATAAATATTCAATCTTCAATCCTCAATCCTCAATCCTCAATCCTCAATCCTCAATCCTCAATCTTCAACACTGAATCCTCAATCCTCAATACTCAATCCTCCATCTTCAATCCTCAATACTCAATCTTCAATCCTCAATCCTCAATCGTCAATCCTCAATCCTCAATTTTCAATCCCCAACACTCAATCTTCAATCCTCAATCCTCAATCCTCAATCCTCAATCCTCATTCTTCAATCCTCAATACCCAATCCTCAATCTGCAATCCTCAATCCTCAATCCTCAATCCTAATTCCTCAATCCTCATTCTTCAATCCTCAATACCCAATCCTCAATTTCAATCCTCAATCCTCAATCCTCATTTCTCAATCCTCAATCCTCAACCCTCAGCCCTCATCCTCCATCCTCAGTACTCAATCCTCTATCCTCAATCTTCAATCCTCAATACTCAATCTTCAATCCTCATTCCTCAATCCTCAATCCTCAATCCTCAATCTTCAATCCTCAAACATCTATCCTCAATTCTCAATCCTCAATCCTCAGTCCTCAGTCGTCGAACATCAATCCCCGACCCTTAGCACACATCCTCAATCCTCATCCCTCAATCCTCAATCCTCAAACCTAAATCCTCTACCGTCAGTCCTCGTCCTCAATCCTCAAACCTCAATCCTCAATCCTCAATATTCAATCATCAATTCTCAATCTTCAATCCTCAATCCTCAATCCTCAATCCTCAATCCTCAATCCTCAATCCTCAATATTCAATCATCAATACTCAATCTTTAACCTTCAATCTTCAGTCCTCAATACTCAATCTTCAATCCTCAATCCTCAATCCTCAATCCTCAATCCTCTACCCTCAATATTCAGTCCTCAATACTCAATCTTCAATCCTCAATCCTCAATCCTCAATATTCAATCCTCAATACTCAATCTTCAATCATCAATACTCAATCTTCAACCCTCAATCTTCAATCCTCAATACTCAATCCTCAATCCTCAATATTCAACCCTCAGCCCCCATCCTCCATCCTCAATACTCAATCCTCAATCCCCAATCTTCAATCCTCAATTCTCAATCTTCGATCCTCGATCCTCAATCCTCAATATTCAATCCTCAATAATCATTCTTCAATCATCAATCCTCAATCCCCAATTCTCAGTCGTCAATCCTCAGTCATCAATCCTCAATCTTCAATACTCAATCGTCAATCCTTAGTCCTCAATCCTCAATCCTCAATCCTCAATCCTCATTCCTCAATATTCAATCATCAATACTCAATCTTCAACCCTCAATCTTCAATCCTCAATACTCAATCTTCTATCCTGAATCCTCAATCCTCAATCCTCAATCCTCAATCCTCAGGCATCAAAACTCAATCTACAATATTCAATCCACAATACTTAATCCTCAATCCACAATCCTCAACCTTCAATACTCAACACTCAATCCTCAATCCTCAATCCTCAATCCTCAATCCTCAATCCTCAATCCTCAATCCTCGATATTCAATCCTCAATCTTCAATGCTCAAACATCAATCCTCAATTCTCAATCCTCAATCCTCAGTCCTCAGTCGTCGAATCTCAATCCCCGACGCTTAGCACGCATCCTCAATCCTCAGTCCTCAATCCTCAATCCTCAAACCTAAATCCTCTGCCGTCAGTCCTCGTCCTCAATCCTCAAACCTCAATCCCCAATCCTCAATATTCAATCAGCAATACTCAATCTTCAATCCTCAATCCTCAATCCTCAATCCTCAATCCTCAATATTCAATCATCAATACTCAATCTTCAACCCTCAATCTTCAATCCTCAATACTCAATCTTCCATCCTCAATCCTCAATACTCAATCCTCAATCCTCAATCCTCAGGCATCAATACTCAATCTACAATATTCAATCCTCAATCCTTAATCCTCAATCCACAATCCTCAACCTTCAATACTCAATACTCAATCTTCAATCCTCAATCCTCAATCCTCAATCCTCAATCCTCAATCCTCAATCCGCAACATTCAATCCTCAATACTCAACCTTCAATCATCAATCCTCAATCCTCAATTCTCAGTCGTCAATCCTCAGTCATCAATCCTCAATCTTCAATACTCAATCGTCAATCCTTAGTCCTCAATCCTCAATCCTCAATCCTCGTTCCTCAAACCTCAATCCTCAACCCTCAGTCTTCATCCTCAATCCTCAAACCTCAATCCTCAATCCTCAATATTCAATCATCAATACTCACTCTTCAATCCCCAATCCTCAAACCTCAATCCTCAATCCTCATTCTTCAATCCTAAATACTCAATCCTTAATCTTCAATCCTTAATCCTCAATTCTCAATTCTCAATCCTCAATCCTTAATCCTCAGACCTCAAACATCAATATTCAACCCTCAGCCCTCGTCCTCAATCCACAACCCTCAATCCTCAGTCCTCAATATTCAATCATAAATATTCAATCTTCAATCCTCAATCCTCAATCCTCAATCCTCAATCCTCAATCCTCAATCTTCAACACTGAATCCTCAATCCTCAATACTCAATCCTCCATCTTCAATCCTCAATACTCAATCTTCAATCCTCAATCCTCAATCGTCAATCCTCAATCCTCAATTTTCAATCCCCAACACTCAATCTTCAATCCTCAATCCTCAATCCTCAATCCTCAATCCTCATTCTTCAATCCTCAATACCCAATCCTCAATCTGCAATCCTCAATCCTCAATCCTCAATCCTAATTCCTCAATCCTCATTCTTCAATCCTCAATACCCAATCCTCAATTTCAATCCTCAATCCTCAATCCTCATTTCTCAATCCTCAATCCTCAACCCTCAGCCCTCATCCTCCATCCTCAGTACTCAATCCTCTATCCTCAATCTTCAATCCTCAATACTCAATCTTCAATCCTCATTCCTCAATCCTCAATCCTCAATCCTCAATCTTCAATCCTCAAACATCTATCCTCAATTCTCAATCCTCAATCCTCAGTCCTCAGTCGTCGAACATCAATCCCCGACCCTTAGCACACATCCTCAATCCTCATCCCTCAATCCTCAATCCTCAAACCTAAATCCTCTACCGTCAGTCCTCGTCCTCAATCCTCAAACCTCAATCCTCAATCCTCAATATTCAATCATCAATTCTCAATCTTCAATCCTCAATCCTCAATCCTCAATCCTCAATCCTCAATCCTCAATCCTCAATATTCAATCATCAATACTCAATCTTTAACCTTCAATCTTCAGTCCTCAATACTCAATCTTCAATCCTCAATCCTCAATCCTCAATCCTCAATCCTCTACCCTCAATATTCAGTCCTCAATACTCAATCTTCAATCCTCAATCCTCAATCCTCAATATTCAATCCTCAATACTCAATCTTCAATCATCAATACTCAATCTTCAACCCTCAATCTTCAATCCTCAATACTCAATCCTCAATCCTCAATATTCAACCCTCAGCCCCCATCCTCCATCCTCAATACTCAATCCTCAATCCCCAATCTTCAATCCTCAATTCTCAATCTTCGATCCTCGATCCTCAATCCTCAATATTCAATCCTCAATAATCATTCTTCAATCATCAATCCTCAATCCCCAATTCTCAGTCGTCAATCCTCAGTCATCAATCCTCAATCTTCAATACTCAATCGTCAATCCTTAGTCCTCAATCCTCAATCCTCAATCCTCAATCCTCATTCCTCAATATTCAATCATCAATACTCAATCTTCAACCCTCAATCTTCAATCCTCAATACTCAATCTTCTATCCTGAATCCTCAATCCTCAATCCTCAATCCTCAATCCTCAGGCATCAAAACTCAATCTACAATATTCAATCCACAATACTTAATCCTCAATCCACAATCCTCAACCTTCAATACTCAACACTCAATCCTCAATCCTCAATCCTCAATCCTCAATCCTCAATCCTCAATCCTCAATCCTCGATATTCAATCCTCAATACTCAATCTTCAATCATCAATCCTCAATCCTCAATTCTCAGTCGTCAATCCTCAGTCATCAATCCTCAATCTTCAATACTCAATCGTCAATCCTTAGTCCTCAATCCTCAATCCTCGATCCTCGTTCCTCAAACCTCAATCCTCAACCCTCAGTCTTCATCCTCAATCCTCAAACCTCAATCCTCAACCCTCAATATTCAATCATCAATACTCAATCTTCAATCCTCAATCCTCAAACCTCAATCCTCAATCCTCATTCTTCAATACTAAACACCCAATCCTCAATCCTCAATCCTCAATCCTCAATCCTCAATCCTCAATCTTCAACCCTGAATCCTCAATCCTCAATACTCAATCCTCAATCTTCAATCCTCAATACTCAATCTTCAATCCTCAATCCTCAATCCTCAATCCTCAATATTCAATCATCAATACTCAATCTTCAATCCTCAATCCTCAATCCTCAATTCTCAATCCTCAATCCTCAATCCTCAATCCTTAATCCTCAATCCTCAATCCTCAATCCTCAATCCTCAATCCTCAATCCTCAATCCGCAATATTCAATCCTCAATACTCAATCTTCAATCAGCAATCCTCAATCCTCACTTCTCAGTCGTCAATCCTCAGTCATCAATCCTCAATCTTCAATACTCAATCGTCAATCCTTAGTCCTCAATCCTCAACCTCAATCCTCGTTCCTCAAACCTCAATCCTCAACCCTCAGTCTTCATCGTCAATCCTCAAACCTCAATCCTCAATCCTCAATATTCAATCATCAATACTCAATCTTCAATCCTCAATCCTCAAACCTCAATCCTCAATCCTCATTCTTCAATCCTAAATACCCAATCCTCAAGCTTCAATACTCAATACTGAATCTTCAACCCTCAATCCTCAATCCTCAAACTTCAACCCTCAACCCTCAGTCCTCATACTCAATTCTCAATCCTCAATCCTCAATCCTCAATCCTCATTCCTCAATATTCAATCATCAATACTCAATCTTCAACCCTCAATCTTCAATCCTCAATACTCAATCTTCTATCCTGAATCCTCAATCCTCAATCCTCAATCCTCAATCCTCAGGCATCAATACTCAATCTACAATATTCAATCCTCAGTCCTTAACCATCAATCCACAATCCTCAAGCTTCAATACTCAATACTGAATCTTCAACCCTCAATCCTCAATCCTCAAACCTCAACCCTCAACCCTCAGTCCTCATACTCAATTCTCAATCCTCAATCCTCAATCCTCAATCTTCAATACTCAATAATCAATCTCCATTCCTCAATCCTCAATTCTCGATCCTCAATCCTCAGGCATCAATACTCAATCTTCAATACTCAACCCTCAATCCTCACTCCTCAATCCTCAATCCTCAAACCTCAATCCTCAATCCTCAATATTCAATCATCAATACTCAATCTTCAATCCGCAATCCTCAGTCCTCAATCCTCAACCCTTAATCCTCATTCCTCAAACCTCAATCCTCAACCCTCAGTCCTCATACTCAATTCTCAATTCTCAATCCTCAATTCTCAATCCTCAATCTTCAGTCCTCAATAATCAATCTCCAATCCTCAATCCTCAATACTCAATCCTCAATCCTCAAGCCTCAGGCATCAATACTCAATCTTCAATACTCAATCCTCAATCCTCAATCCTCTATCCTCAATCCTCAACCATCAATCCTCATTCCTCAAACCTGAATCCTCAACCCTCAGTCCTCATCCTCAATTCTCAATTCTCAATCCTCAATCCTCAATCCTCAATCTTCAATCCTCAATAATCAATCTCCGATCCTAGGTCCTCAATCCCCAACCTTCAATCGTTAATCCTCAATCTTCAATCCTCAATCCCCAGTCATCAATCTTCAATCCTCAATGCTCAATCCTCAATCCTCAATCCTCAGTCCTCAATCCCCAATCCTTAATCCTCAAACCTCAATCCTCAACCGTCAGTCCTCGTCCTCAATCCTCAAACCTCAATCCTCAATCCTCAATATTCAATCGACAATACTCAATCCTCAATCCTCAATCCTCAATCCTCAGTCCTCAATCCTCATTCTTCAATCCTAAATACCCAATCCTCAATCTTCAATCCTCAATCCTCAATCCTCAATTCTCAATCCTCAATCCTTAATACTCAGACCTCAAACATCAATATTCAATCCTCAGCCCTCGTCCTCAATCCACAACCCTCAATCCTCAGTCCTCAATATTCAATCATCAATATTCAATCTTCAATCCTCAATCCTCGATCCTCAATCCTCAATTTTCAATCCTGAATCCTCAATCATCAATAATCAATCCTCAATCTTCAATCCTCAATACCCAATCTTCAATCCTCAATCCTCAATCCTCAATCCTCAATCCTCAACCTTCAATCCTCAACACTAATCTTCAATCCTCAATCCCCAATCCTCAATCCTCAATCCTCAATCCTAATTCCTCAATCCTCATTCTTCAATCCTCAATACCCAATCCTCAATTTCAATCCTCAATCCTCAATCCTCATTTCTCAATCCTCAATCTTCAACCCTCAGCCTTCATCCTCCATCCTGAGTACTCAATCCTCTATCCTCAATCTTCAATCCTCAATACTCAATCTTCGATCCTCATTCCTCAATCCTCAATCCTCAATCCTCAATCTTCAATCGCCAATACTCAATCTGCAATCCCCAATACTTAAACCTCAATCCTCAATCCTCATTACTCAATCCTCAATACCCAATCCTCAATCCTCAATCCTCAATATTCAATCATCAATACTCAATCTTGAATACTCAATCTTCAATCCTCAATACTCAACCTTCAATCCTCAATCCTCAATCCTCAATCCTCAATCCTCAATCCTCAGGCATCAATACTCAATCTACTATATTCAATCCACAATCCTCAATCCTCAATCCTCAGGCATCAAAACTCAATCTACAATATTCAATCCACAATACTTAATCCTCAATCCACAATCCTCAACCTTCAATACTCAATACTCAATCCTCAATCCTCAATCCTCAATCCTCAATCCTCAATCCTCAATCCTCAATCCTCGATATTCAATCCTCAATACTCAATCTTCAATCATCAATCCTCAATCCTCAATTCTCAGTCGTCAATCCTCAGTCATCAATCCTCAATCTTCAATACTCAATCGTCAATCCTTAGTCCTCAATCCTCAATCCTCGATCCTCGTTCCTCAAACCTCAATCCTCAACCCTCAGTCTTCATCCTCAATCCTCAAACCTCAATCCTCAACCCTCAATATTCAATCATCAATACTCAATCTTCAATCCTCAATCCTCAAACCTCAATCCTCAATCCTCATTCTTCAATACTAAACTCCCAATCCTCAATCCTCAATCCTCAATCCTCAATCCTAAATCCTCAATCTTCAACCCTGAATCCTCAATCCTCAATACTCAATCCTCAATCTTCAATCCTCAATACTCAATCTTCAATCCTCAATCCTCAATCCTCAATCCTCAATATTCAATCATCAATACTCAATCTTCAATCCTCAATCCTCAATCCTCAATTCTCAATCCTCAATCCTCAATCCTCAATCCTTAATCCTCAATCCTCAATCCTCAATCCTCAATCCTCAATCCTCAATCCTCAATCCTCAATCCGCAATATTCAATCCTCAATACTCAATCTTCAATCAGCAATCCTCAATCCTCACTTCTCAGTCGTCAATCCTCAGTCATCAATCCTCAATCTTCAATACTCAATCGTCAATCCTTAGTCCTCAATCCTCAACCTCAATCCTCGTTCCTCAAACCTCAATCCTCAACCCTCAGTCTTCATCGTCAATCCTCAAACCTCAATCCTCAATCCTCAATATTCAATCATCAATACTCAATCTTCAATCCTCAATCCTCAAACCTCAATCCTCAATCCTCATTCTTCAATCCTAAATACCCAATCCTCAATCTTCAATCCTCAATCCTCAATCCTCAATTCTCAATCCTCAGACCTCAAACATAAATATTCAATCCTCTTCCTCAATCCACAACCCTCAATCCTCAGTCCTCAATATTCAATCATCAATATTCAATCATCAATATTCAATCTTCAATCCTCAATCCTCAATCCTCAATCCTCAATCCTCAATCCTCAGTCCTCAGTCGTCGAATCTCAATCCCCGACGCTTAGCACGCATCCTCAATCCTCAGTCCTCAATCCTCAATCCTCAAACCTAAATCCTCTGCCGTCAGTCCTCGTCCTCAATCCTCAAACCTCAATCCCCAATCCTCAATATTCAATCAGCAATACTCAATCTTCAATCCTCAATCCTCAATCCTCAATCCTCAATCCTCAAGCCACAGGCATCAATACTCAATCTTCAATACTCAACCCTCAATCCTCACTCCTCAATCCTCAATCCTCAAACCTCAATCCTCAATCCTCAATATTCAATCATCAATACTCAATCTTCAATCCGCAATCCTCAGTCCTCAATCCTCAACCCTCAATCCTCATTCCTCAAACCTCAATCCTCAACCCTCAGTCCTCATACTCAATTCTCAATTCTCAATACTCAATTCTCAATCCTCAATCTTCAGTCCTCAATAATCAATCTCCAATCCTCAATCCTCAATACTCAATCCTCAATCCTCAAGCCTCAGGCATGAATACTCAATCTTCAATACTCAATCCTCAATCCTCAATCCTCTATCCTCAATCCTCAACCATCAATCCTCATTCCTCAAACCTGAATCCTCAACCCTCAGTCCTCATCCTCAATTCTCAATTCTCAATCCTCAATCCTCAATCCTCAATCTTCAATCCTCAATAATCAATCTCCGATCCTAGGTCCTCAATCCCCAACCTTCAATCGTTAATCCTCAACCTTCAATCCTCAATCCCCAGTCATCAATCTTCAATCCTCAATGCTCAATCCTCAATCCTCAATCCTCAGTCCTCAATCCCCAATCCTTAATCCTCAAACCTCAATCCTCAACCGTCAGTCCTCGTCCTCAATCCTCAAACCTCAATCATCAATCCTCAATATTCAATTATCAATACTCAATCTTCAATCCTCAATCCTCAAACCTCAATCCTCAATCCTCATTCTTCAATCCTAAATACCCAATCCTCAATTTTCAACCCTGAATCCTCAATCCTCAATACTCAATCCTCTATCTTCAAT
The DNA here is from genome assembly GCF_051401765.1 of Calliopsis andreniformis. Taxonomy (NCBI): domain Eukaryota; kingdom Metazoa; phylum Arthropoda; class Insecta; order Hymenoptera; family Andrenidae; genus Calliopsis; species Calliopsis andreniformis. The sequence goes on from NW_027480561.1 coordinate 718,702, forward strand.
CCTCAATACTCAATCTTCAATCCTTAATCCTCAATCTGCAATCCCGAATCCCCAGTACTCAATCTTCAATCCTCAATGCTCAATCCTCAATCCTCAATCCTCAGTCCTCAGTCCTCAATCTGCAATCCTCAAACCTCAATCCTCAACCGTCAGTCCCCATTCTCCATCCTCAATCCTCAATCCTCAATCCTCAATCTTCAATCCCCAATACTCAATCTTCAATCCTCAATCCTCAATCCTCAATTCTCAATCCTCAATCCTTAATCCTCAGACCTCAAACATCAATATTCAGTCCTCAGTCCTCGTCCTCAATCCACAACCCTCAATCCTCAGTCCTCAATATTCAATCATCAATATTCAATCTTCAATCCTCAATCCTCAATCCTCAATCCTCAATCCTCAATCCTCAATTTTCAACCCTGAATCCTCAATCCTCAATACTCAATCCTCTATCTTCAATCCTCAATACTCAATCTTCAATCCTTAATCCTCAATCTGCAATCCCGAATCCCCAGTACTCAATCTTCAATCCTCAATGCTCAATCCTCAATCCTCAATCCTCAGTCCTCAGTCCTCAATCTGCAATCCTCAAACCTCAATCCTCAACCGTCAGTCCCCATTCTCCATCCTCAATCCTCAATCCTCAATCCTCAATCTTCAATCCCCAATACTCAATCTTCAATCCTCAATCCTCAATCCTCAATCCTCAATCCTCAATCCTCAGGTATCAATACTCAATCTTCAATACTCAATCCTCAATCCTCAATCCTCAATCCTCAATCCTCAATCCTCAACCATCAATCCTCATTCCTCAAACCTCAATCCTCAACCCTCAGTCCTCATCCTCAATTCTCAATTCTCAATCCTCAATCGTCAATCCTCAATCTTCAGTCCTCAATAATCAATCTCCGATCCTAGATCCTCAATCCCCAATCTTCAATCGTTAATCCTCAATATTCAATCCTCAATCCCCAGTCATCAATCTTCAATCCTCAATGCTCAATCCTCAATCCTCAATCCTCAATCCTCAGTCCTCAATCCCCAATCGTCAATCCTCTAACCTCAATCCTCAACCGTCAGTCCTCGTCCTCAATCCTCAAACCTCAATCCTCAATCCTCAATATTCAATCGACAATACTCAATCATCAATCCTCAATCCTCAAACCTCAATCCTCAATCCTCATTCTTCAATCCTAAATACCCAATCCTCAATCTTCAATCCTCAATCCTCAATCCTCAATTCTCAATCCTCAATCCTTAATACTCAGACCTCAAACATCAATATTCAATCCTCAGCCCTCGTCCTCAATCCACAACCCTCAATCCTCAGTCCTCAATATTCAATCATCAATATTCAATCTTCAATCCTCAATCCTCAATCCTCAATCCTCGATCCTCAATCCTCAATTTTCAATCCTGAATCCTCAATCATCAATACTCAATCCTCAATCTTCAATCCTCAATACCCAATCTTCAATCCTCAATCCTCAATCCTCAATCCTCAATCCTCAACCTTCAATCCTCAACACTAATCTTCAATCCTCAATCCCCAATCCTCAATCCTCAATCCTCAATCCTAATTCCTCAATCCTCATTCTTCAATCCTCAATACCCAATCCTCAATTTCAATCCTCAATCCTCAATCCTCATTTCTCAATCCTCAATCTTCAACCCTCAGCCTTCATCCTCCATCCTGAGTACTCAATCCTCTATCCTCAATCTTCAATCCTCAATACTCAATCTTCGATCCTCATTCCTCAATCCTCAATCCTCAATCCTCAATCTTCAATCGCCAATACTCAATCTGCAATCCCCAATACTCAAACCTCAATCCTCAATCCTCATTACTCAATCCTCAATACCCAATCCTCAATCCTCAATCCTCAATATTCAATCATCAATACTCAATCTTGAATACTCAATCTTCAATCCTCAATACTCAACCTTCAATCCTCAATCCTCAATCCTCAATCCTCAATCCTCAATCCTCAGGCATCAATACTCAATCTACTATATTCAATCCACAATCCTCAATCCTCAATCCTCAGGCATCAAAACTCAATCTACAATATTCAATCCACAATACTTAATCCTCAATCCACAATCCTCAACCTTCAATACTCAATACTCAATCCTCAATCCTCAATCATCAATCCTCAATCCTCAATCCTCAATCCTCAATCCTCGATATTCAATCCTCAATACTCAATCTTCAATCATCAATCCTCAATCCTCAATTCTCAGTCGTCAATCATCAGTCATCAATCCTCAATCTTCAATACTCAATCGTCAATCCTTAGTCCTCAATCCTCAATCCTCGATCCTCGTTCCTCAAACCTCAATCCTCAACCCTCAGTCTTCATCCTCAATCCTCAAACCTCAATCCTCAACCCTCAATATTCAATCATCAATACTCAATCTTCAATCCTCAATCATCAAACCTCAATCCTCAATCCTCATTCTTCAATACTAAACACCCAATCCTCAATCCTCAATCCTCAATCCTCAATCCTCAATCCTCAATCTTCAACCCTGAATCCTCAATCCTCAATACTCAATCCTCAATCTTCAATCCTCAATACTCAATCTTCAATCCTCAATCCTCAATCCTCAATCCTCAATATTCAATCATCAATACTCAATCTTCAATCCTCAATCCTCAATCCTCAATTCTCAATCCTCAATCGTCAATCCTCAATCCTTAATCCTCAATCCTCAATCCTCAATCCTCAATCCTCAATCCTCAATCCTCAATCCGCAATATTCAATCCTCAATACTCAATCTTCAATCAGCAATCCTCAATCCTCAATTCTCAGTCGTCAATCCTCAGTCATCAATCCTCAATCTTCAATACTCAATCGTCAATCCTTAGTCCTCAATCCTCAACCTCAATCCTCGTTCCTCAAACCTCAATCCTCAACCCTCAGTCTTCATCGTCAATCCTCAAACCTCAATCCTCAATCCTCAATATTCAATCATCAATACTCAATCTTCAATCCTCAATCCTCAAACCTCAATCCTCAATCCTCATTCTTCAATCCTAAATACCCAATCCTCAATCTTCAATCCTCAATCCTCAATCCTCAATTCTCAATCCTCAGACCTCAAACATAAATATTCAATCCTCTTCCTCAATCCACAACCCTCAATCCTCAGTCCTCAATATTCAATCATCAATATTCAATCATCAATATTCAATCTTCAATCCTCAATCCTCAATCCTCAATCCTCAATCCTCAATCCTCAATCTTCAACCCTGAATCCTCAATCCTCAATACTGAATCCTCAATCTTCAATCCTCAATACTCAATCTTCAATCCTCAATCCTCAATCCTCAATCCTCAATCTTCAATCCTCAACACTCAATCTTCAATCCTCAATCCTCTATCCTCAATCCTCAATCCTCATTCTTCTATCCTCAATACCCAACCCTCAATCTTCAATCCTCAATCCTCAATCCTCAATCCTAATTCCTCAACCCTCATTCTTCAATCGTCAATACCCAATCCTCAATTTCAATCCTCAATCCGCAATCCTCATTTCTCAATCCTCAATCCTCAGCCCTCAGCCATCATCCTCCATCCTCAGTACACAATACTCTATCCTCAATCTTCAATCCTCAATACTCAGCCTTCAATCGTCATTCCTCAATCCTCAATCCTCAATCCTCAACCTTCTATCCTCAACACTCAATCTGCAATCCTCAATCCTCAAACCTCAATCCTCAATCCTCATTCCTCAATCCTCATTCCTCAATCCTCAATACCCAATCCTCAATCCTCAATCTTCAATCCCCAATACTCAATCTTCAATCCTCAATCCTCAATCCTCAATTCTCAATCCTCAATCCTTAATCCTCAGACCTCAAACATCAATATTCAGTCCTCAGTCCTCGTCCTCAATCCACAACCCTCAATCCTCAGTCCTCAATATTCAATCATCAATATTCAATCTTCAATCCTCAATCCTCAATCCTCAATCCTCAATCCTCAATCCTCAATTTTCAACCCTGAATCCTCAATCCTCAATACTCAATCCTCTATCTTCAATCCTCAATACTCAATCTTCAATCCTTAATCCTCAATCTGCAATCCCGAATCCCCAGTACTCAATCTTCAATCCTCAATGCTCAATCCTCAATCCTCAATCCTCAGTCCTCAGTCCTCAATCTGCAATCCTCAAACCTCAATCCTCAACCGTCAGTCCCCATTCTCCATCCTCAATCCTCAATCCTCAATCCTCAATCTTCAATCCCCAATACTCAATCTTCAATCCTCAATCCTCAATCCCCAATCCTCAATCCTCAATCCTCAGGTATCAATACTCAATCTTCAATACTCAATCCTCAATCCTCAATCCTCAATCCTCAATCCTCAATCCTCAACCATCAATCCTCATTCCTCAAACCTCAATCCTCAACCCTCAGTCCTCATCCTCAATTCTCAATTCTCAATCCTCAATCGTCAATCCTCAATCTTCAGTCCTCAATAATCAATCTCCGATCCTAGATCCTCAATCCCCAATCTTCAATCGTTAATCCTCAATATTCAATCCTCAATCCCCAGTCATCAATCTTCAATCCTCAATGCTCAATCCTCAATCCTCAATCCTCAGTCCTCAATCCCCAATCGTCAATCCTCTAACCTCAATCCTCAACCGTCAGTCCTCGTCCTCAATCCTCAAACCTCAATCCTCAATCCTCAATATTCAATCGACAATACTCAATCATCAATCCTCAATCCTCAAACCTCAATCCTCAATCCTCATTCTTCAATCCTAAATACCCAATCCTCAATCTTCAATCCTCAATCCTCAATCCTCAATTCTCAATCCTCAATCCTTAATACTCAGACCTCAAACATCAATATTCAATCCTCAGCCCTCGTCCTCAATCCACAACCCTCAATCCTCAGTCCTCAATATTCAATCATCAATATTCAATCTTCAATCCTCAATCCTCAATCCTCAATCCTCGATCCTCAATCCTCAATTTTCAATCCTGAATCCTCAATCATCAATACTCAATCCTCAATCTTCAATCCTCAATACCCAATCTTCAATCCTCAATCCTCAATCCTCAATCCTCAATCCTCAACCTTCAATCCTCAACACTAATCTTCAATCCTCAATCCCCAATCCTCAATCCTCAATCCTCAATCCTAATTCCTCAATCCTCATTCTTCAATCCTCAATACCCAATCCTCAATTTCAATCCTCAATCCTCAATCCTCATTTCTCAATCCTCAATCTTCAACCCTCAGCCTTCATCCTCCATCCTGAGTACTCAATCCTCTATCCTCAATCTTCAATCCTCAATACTCAATCTTCGATCCTCATTCCTCAATCCTCAATCCTCAATCCTCAATCTTCAATCGCCAATACTCAATCTGCAATCCCCAATACTCAAACCTCAATCCTCAATCCTCATTACTCAATCCTCAATACCCAATCCTCAATCCTCAATCCTCAATATTCAATCATCAATACTCAATCTTGAATACTCAATCTTCAATCCTCAATACTCAACCTTCAATCCTCAATCCTCAATCCTCAATCCTCAATCCTCAATCCTCAGGCATCAATACTCAATCTACTATATTCAATCCACAATCCTCAATCCTCAATCCTCAGGCATCAAAACTCAATCTACAATATTCAATCCACAATACTTAATCCTCAATCCACAATCCTCAACCTTCAATACTCAATACTCAATCCTCAATCCTCAATCCTCAATCCTCAATCCTCAATCCTCAATCCTCAATCCTCGATATTCAATCCTCAATACTCAATCTTCAATCATCAATCCTCAATCCTCAATTCTCAGTCGTCAATCCTCAGTCATCAATCCTCAATCTTCAATACTCAATCGTCAATCCTTAGTCCTCAATCCTCAATCCTCGATCCTCGTTCCTCAAACCTCAATCCTCAACCCTCAGTCTTCATCCTCAATCCTCAAACCTCAATCCTCAACCCTCAATATTTAATCATCAATACTCAATCTTCAATCCTCAATCATCAAACCTCAATCCTCAATCCTCATTCTTCAATACTAAACACCCAATCCTCAATCCTCAATCCTCAATCCTCAATCCTCAATCCTCAATCTTCAACCCTGAATCCTCAATCCTCAATACTCAATCCTCAATCTTCAATCCTCAATACTCAATCTTCAATCCTCAATCCTCAATCCTCAATCCTCAATATTCAATCATCAATACTCAATCTTCAATCCTCAATCCTCAATCCTCAATTCTCAATCCTCAATCCTCAATCCTCAATCCTTAATCCTCAATCCTCAATCCTCAATCCTCAATCCTCAATCCTCAATCCTCAATCCGCAATATTCAATCCTCAATACTCAATCTTCAATCAGCAATCCTCAATCCTCAATTCTCAGTCGTCAATCCTCAGTCATCAATCCTCAATCTTCAATACTCAATCGTCAATCCTTAGTCCTCAATCCTCAACCTCAATCCTCGTTCCTCAAACCTCAATCCTCAACCCTCAGTCTTCATCGTCAATCCTCAAACCTCAATCCTCAATCCTCAATATTCAATCATCAATACTCAATCTTCAATCCTCAATCCTCAAACCTCAATCCTCAATCCTCATTCTTCAATCCTAAATACCCAATCCTCAATCTTCAATCCTCAATCCTCAATCCTCAATTCTCAATCCTCAGACCTCAAACATAAATATTCAATCCTCTTCCTCAATCCACAACCCTCAATCCTCAGTCCTCAATATTCAATCATCAATATTCAATCATCAATATTCAATCTTCAATCCTCAATCCTCAATCCTCAATCCTCAATCCTCAATCTTCAACCCTGAATCCTCAATCCTCAATACTGAATCCTCAATCTTCAATCCTCAATACTCAATCTTCAATCCTCAATCCTCAATCCTCAATCCTCAATCTTCAATCCTCAACACTCAATCTTCAATCCTCAATCCTCTATCCTCAATCCTCAATCCTCATTCTTCTATCCTCAATACCCAACCCTCAATCTTCAATGCTCAATCCTCAATCCTCAATCCTAATTCCTCAACCCTCATTCTTCAATCGTCAATACCCAATCCTCAATTTCAATCCTCAATCCGCAATCCTCATTTCTCAATCCTCAATCCTCAGCCCTCAGCCATCATCCTCCATCCTCAGTACACAATACTCTATCCTCAATCTTCAATCCTCAATACTCAGCCTTCAATCGTCATTCCTCAATCCTCAATCCTCAATCCTCAACCTTCTATCCTCAACACTCAATCTGCAATCCTCAATCCTCAAACCTCAATCCTCAATCCTCATTCCTCAATCCTCAATACCCAATCCTCAATCCTCAATCCTCAATCCTCAATCCTCAATATTCAATCATCAATACTCAATCTTCAATCCTCAATCTTCAATCCTCAATACTCAATCTTCAATCCTCAATCCTCAATCCTCAATCTTCAATCCTCAACTCTCAATCTTCAATCCTCGATCCTCGTTCCTCAAACCTCAATCCTCAACCCTCAGTCTTCATCCTCAATCCTCAAACCTCAATCCTCAACCCTCAATATTCAATCATCAATACTCAATCTTCAATCCTCAATCATCAAACCTCAATCCTCAATCCTCATTCTTCAATACTAAACACCCAATCCTCAATCCTCAATCCTCAATCCTCAATCCTCAATCCTCAATCTTCAACCCTGAATCCTCAATCCTCAATACTCAATCCTCAATCTTCAATCCTCAATACTCAATCTTCAATCCTCAATCCTCAATCCTCAATCCTCAATATTCAATCATCAATACTCAATCTTCAATCCTCAATCCTCAATCCTCAATTCTCAATCCTCAATCCTCAATCCTCAATCCTTAATCCTCAATCCTCAATCCTCAATCCTCAATCCTCAATCCTCAATCCTCAATCCGCAATATTCAATCCTCAATACTCAATCTTCAATCAGCAATCCTCAATCCTCAATTCTCAGTCGTCAATCCTCAGTCATCAATCCTCAATCTTCAATACTCAATCGTCAATCCTTAGTCCTCAATCCTCAACCTCAATCCTCGTTCCTCAAACCTCAATCCTCAACCCTCAGTCTTCATCGTCAATCCTCAAACCTCAATCCTCAATAATCAATCTCCAATCCTCAATCCTCAATCCTCGATACTCAATCCTCAGGCATCAATCCTCAATCCTCAATCCTCAATCCTCAGGCATCAATACTCAATCTACAATATTCAATCCACAATCCTTAATCCTCAATCCACAATCCTCAATCTTCAATACTCAATACTCAATCTTCAATCCTCAATCCTCAATCCTCAATCCTCAATCCTTAATCCTCAATCCTCAATCCTCAATCCTCAATCCTCAATCCTCAATCCTCAATCCTCAATCCGCAATATTCAATCCTCAATACTCAATCTTCAATCAGCAATCCTCAATCCTCAATCCTCAATCCTCAATCCTCAATCCTCAATCCTCAATCCTCAATTCTCAGGCATCAATACTCAATCTACAATATTCAATCCTCAATCCTTAACCCTCAATCCACAATCCTCAAGCTTCAATACTCAATTCTGAATCTTCAATCCTCAATCCTCAATCCTCAATCCTCAATCCTCAATCCTCAATCTTCAATCCTCAATTCTCAATCTTCAATCCTCGATCCTCAATCCTCAATCCTCAATATTCAATCATCAATACTCAATCTTCAACCCTCAATCTTCAATCCTCAATACTCAATCTTCAATCCTCAATCCTCAATCCTCAATCCTCAATCCTCAATCCTCAATCCTCAGGCATCAATACTCAATCTACAATATTCAATCCTCAGTCCTTAATCCTCAATCCACAATCCTCAACCTTCAATACTCAATACTCAATCTTCAATCCTCAATCCTCAATCCTCAATCCTCAATCCTCAATCCTCAATCCTCAGGCATCAATACTCAATCTTCAATGCTCAATCCTCAATCCTCAATCCTCAATCCTCATTCCCCAACCCTCAATCCTCATTCCTCAAACCTCAACCCTCAACCCTCAGTCCTCATACTCAATTCTCAATTCTCAATCCTCAATCCTCAATCCTCAATCTTCAATCCTCAATAATCAATCTCCATTCCTCAATCCTCAATTCTCGATCCTCAATCCTCAGGCATCAATACTCAATCTTCAATACTCAACCCTCAATCCTCACTCCTCAATCCTCAATCCTCAAACCTCAATCCTCAATCCTCAATCTTCAATCCTCAATAATCAATCTCCGATCCTAGGTCCTCAATCCCCAACCTTCAATCGTTAATCCTCAATCTTCAATCCTCAATCCCCAGTCATCAATCTTCAATCCTCAATGCTCAATCCTCAATCCTCAATCCTCAGTCCTCAATCCCCAATCCTTAATCCTCAATCATCAATCCTCAACCGTCAGTCCTCGTCCTCAATCCTCAAACCTCAATCATCAATCCTCAATATTCAATCATCAATACTCAATCTTCAATCCTCAATCCTCAAACCTCAATCCTCAATCCTCATTCTTCAATCCTAAATACCCAATCCTCAATTTCCAATCCTCAATCCTCAATCCTCAATTCTCAATCCTCAATCCTTAATCCTCAGACCTCAAACATCAATTTTCAACCCTCAGTCCACGTCCTCAATCCACAACCCTCAATCCTCAGTCCTCAATATTCAATCATCAATATTCAATCTTCAATCCTCAATCCTCAATCCTCAATCCTCAATTTTCAACCCTGAATCCTCAATCCTCAATACTCAATCCTCTATCTTCAATCCTCAACACTCAATCTTCAATCCTTAATCCTCAATCTGCAATCCCGAATCCCCAGTACTCAATCTTCAATCCTCAATGCTCAATCCTCAATCCTCAATCCTCAGTCCTCAGTCCTCAATCTTCAATCCTCAAACCTCAATCCTCAACCGTCAGTCCTCATTCTCCATCCTCAATCCTCAATCCTCAATCCTCAATCTTCAATCCCCAATACTCAATCTTCAATCCTCAATCCTCAATCCTCAATCCTCAATCCTCAGGTATCAATACTCAATCTTCAATACTCAATCCTCAATCCTCAATCCTCAATCCTCAATCCTCAATCCTCAACCATCAATCCTCATTCCTCAAACCTCAATCCTCAACCCTCAGTCCTCATCCTCAATTCTCAATTCTCAATCCTCAATCGTCAATCCTCAATCTTCAATCCTCAATAATCAATCTCCGATCCTAGATCCTCAATCCGCAATCTTCAATCGTTAATCCTCAATATTCAATCCTCAATCCCCAGTCATCAATCTTCAATCCTCAATGCTCAATCCTCAATCCTCAATCCTCAATCCTGAGTCCTCAATCCCCAATCCTCAATCCTCTAACCTCAATCCTCAACCGTCAGTCCTCGTCCTCAATCCTCAAACCACAATCCTCAATCCTCAATATTCAATCGACAATACTCAATCATCAATCCTCAATCCTCAAACCTCAATCCTCAATCCTCATTCTTCAATCCTTAATACCCAATCCTCAATCTTCAATCCTCAATCCTCAATCCTCAATTCTCAATCCTCAATCCTTAATACTCAGATCTCAAACATCAATATTCAACCCTCAGCCCTCGTCCTCAATCCACAACCCTCAATCCTCAGTCCTCAATATTCAATCATCAATATTCAATCTTCAATCCTCAATCCTCAATCCTCAATCCTCGATCCTCAATCCTCAATTTTCAATCCTGAATCCTCAATCCTCAATACTCAATCCTCAATCTTCAATCCTCAATACCCAATCTTCAATCCTCAATCCTCAATCCTCAATCCTCAATCCTCAATCTTCAATCCTCAACACTAATCTTCAATCCTCAATCCCCAATCCTCAATCCTCAATCCTCATTCTTCAATCCTCAATACCCAATCCTCAATCTTCAATCCTCAATCCTCAATCCTCAATCCTAATTCCTCAATCCTCATTCTTCAATCCTCAATACCCAATCCTCAATCCTCAATCCTCATTTCTCAATCCTCAATCTTCAACCCTCAGCCTTCATCCTCCATCCTCAGTACTCAATCTTCTATCCTCAATCTTCAATCCTCAATACTCAATCTTCGATCCTCATTCCTCAATCCTCAATCCTCAATCCTCAATCTTCAATCGCCAATACTCAATCTGCAATCCCCAATACTCAAACCTCAATCCTCAATCCTCATTACTCAATCCTCAATACCCAATCCTCAACCCTCAATCCTCAATATTCAATCATCAATACTCAATCTTCAATCCTCAATACTCAACCTTCAATCCTCAATCCTCAATCCTCAATCCTCAATCCTCAATCCTCAGGCATCAATACTCAATCTACTATATTCAATCCACAATCCTCAATCCTCAATCCTCAGGCATCAAAACTCAATCTACAATATTTAATCCACAATACTTAATCCTCAATCCACAATCCTCAACCTTCAATACTCAATACTCAATCCTCAATCCTCAATCCTCAATCCTCAATCCTCAATCCTCAATCCTCAATCCTCAATATTCAATCCTCAATACTCAATCTTCAATCATCAATCCTCAATCCTCAATTCTCAGTCGTCAATCCTCAGTCATCAATCCTCAATCTTCAATACTCAGTCGTCAATCCTTAGTCCTCAATCCTCAATCCTCGGTCCTCGTTCCTCAAACCTCAATCCTCAACCCTCAGTCTTCATCCTCAATCCTCAAACCTCAATCCTCAACCCTCAATATTCAATCATCAATACTCAATCTTCAATACTCAATCCTCAAACCTCAATCCTCAATCCTCATTCTTCAATACTAAACACCCAATCCTCAATCCTCAATCCTCAATCCTCAATCCTCAATCCTCAATCTTCAACCCTGAATCCTCAATCCTCAATACTCAATCCTCAATCTTCAATCCTCAATACTCAATCTTCAACCCTCAATCCTCAATCCTCAATCCTCAATATTCAATCATCAATACTCAATCTTCAATCCTCAATCCTCAATCCTCAATTCTCAATCCTCAATCCTCAATCCTCAATCCTTAATCCTCAATCCTCAATCCTCAATCCTCAATCCTCAATCCTCAATCCTCAATCCTCAATCCGCAATATTCAATCCTCAATACTCAATCTTCAATCAGCAATCCTCAATCCTCAATTCTCAGTCGTTAATCCTCAGTCATCAATCATCAATCTTCAATACTCAATCGTCAATCCTTAGTCCTCAATCCTCAACCTCAATCCTCGTTCCTCAAACCTCAATCCTCAACCCTCAGTCTTCATCCTCAATCCTCAAACCTCAATCCTCAATCCTCAATATTCAATCATCAATACTCAATCTTCAATCCTCAATCCTCAAACCTCAATCGTCAATCCTCATTCTTCAATCCTAAATACCCAATCCTCAATCTTCAATCCTCAATCCTCAATCCTCAATTCTCAATCCTCAGACCTCAAACATAAATATTCAATCCTCTTCCTCAATCCACAACCCTCAATCCTCAGTCCTCAATATTCAATCATCAATATTCAATCATCAATATTCAATCTTCAATCCTCAATCCTCAATCCTCAATCCTCAATCTTCAACCCTGAATCCTCAATCCTCAATACTGAATCCTCAATCTTCAATCCTCAATACTCAATCTTCAATCCTCAATCCTCAATCCTCAATCCTCAATCCTCAGGCATCAATACTCAATCTACTATATTCAATCCACAATCCTCAATCCTCAATCCTCAGGCATCAAAACTCAATCTACAATATTCAATCCACAATACTTAATCCTCAATCCACAATCCTCAACCTTCAATACTCAATACTCAATCCTCAATCCTCAATCCTCAATCCTCAATCCTCAATCCTCAATCCTCAATCCTCAATATTCAATCCTCAATACTCAATCTTCAATCATCAATCCTCAATCCTCAATTCTCAGTCGTCAATCCTCAGTCATCAATCCTCAATCTTCAATACTCAATCGTCAATCCTTAGTCCTCAATCCTCAATCCTCGGTCCTCGTTCCTCAAACCTCAATCCTCAACCCTCAGTCTTCATCCTCAATCCTCAAACCTCAATCCTCAACCCTCAATATTCAATCATCAATACTCAATCTTCAATCCTCAATCCTCAAACCTCAATCCTCAATCCTCATTCTTCAATACTAAACACCCAATCCTCAATCCTCAATCCTCAATCCTCAATCATCAATCCTCAATCTTCAACCCTGAATCCTCAATCCTCAATACTCAATCCTCAATCTTCAATCCTCAATACTCAATCTTCAATCCTCAATCCTCAATCCTCAATCCTCAATCCTTAATCCTCAATCCTCAATCCTCAATCCTCAATCCTCAATCCTCAATCCTCAATCCTCAATCCGCAATATTCAATCCTCAATACTCAATCTTCAATCAGCAATCCTCAATCCTCAATTCTCAGTCGTCAATGCTCAGTCATCAATCCTCAATCTTCAATACTCAATCGTCAATCCTTAGTCCTCAATCCTCAACCTCAATCCTCGTTCCTCAAACCTCAATCCTCAACCCTCAGTCTTCATCCTCAATCCTCAAACCTCAATCCTCAATCCTCAATATTCAATCATCAATACTCAATCTTCAATCCTCAATCCTCAAACCTCAATCCTCAATCCTCATTCTTCAATCCTAAATACCCTATCCTCAATCTTCAATTCTCAATCCTCAATCCTCAATTCTCAATCCTCAGACCTCAAACATAAATATACAATCCTCTTCCTCAATCCACAACCCTCAATCCTCAGTCCTCAATATTCAATCATCAATATTCAATCATCGATATTCAATCTTCAATCCTCAATCCTCAATCCTCAATCCTCAATCCTCAATCCTCAATCTTCAACCCTGAATCCTCAATCCTCAATACTGAATCCTCAATCTTCAATCCTCAATACTCAATCTTCAATCCTCAATCCTCAATCCTCAATCCTCAATCCTCAATCCTCATTCTTCTAACCTCAATACCCAACTCTCAATCTTCAATCCTCAATCCTCAATCCTCAATCCTAATTCCTCAACCCTCATTCTTCAATCGTCAATACCCAATCCTCAATTTCAATCCTCAATACTCAATCTTCAATCAGCAATCCTCAATCCTCAATTCTCAGTCGTCAATCCTCAGTCATCAGTCCTCAATCTTCAATACTCAATCGTCAATCCTTAGTCCTCAATCCTCAACCTCAATCCTCGTTCCTCAAACCTCAATCCTCAACCCTCAGTCTTCATCCTCAATCCTCAAACCTCAATCCTCAATCCTCAATATTCAATCATCAATACTCAATCTTCAATCCTCAATCCTCAAACCTCAATCCTCAATCCTCATTCTTCAATCCTAAATACCCAATCCTCAATCTTCAATCCTCAATCCTCAAACCTCAATCCTCAATCCTCATTCCTCAATCCTCAATACCCAATCCTCAATCCTCAATCCTCAATCCTCAATCCTCAATATTCAATCATCAATACTCAATCTTCAATCCTCAATCTTCAATCATCAATACTCAATCTTCAATCCTCAATCCTCAATCCTCAATCTTCAATCCTCAATTCTCAATCTTCAATCCTCGATCCTCAATCATCAATCCTCAATCCTCAATCCTCAGGCATCAATACTCAATCTTCAATGCTCAATCCTCAATCCTCAATCCTCAATCCTCATTACCCAACACTCAATCCTCATTCCTCAAACCTCAATCCTCAACCTTCAGTCCTCATACTCAATTCTCAATTCTCAATCCTCAATCCTCAATCCTCAATCTTCAATCCTCAATAATCAATCTCCAATCCTCAATCCTCAATCCTCGATACTCAATCCTCAGGCATCAATCCTCAATCCTCAATCCTCAATCCTCAGGCATCAATACTCAATCTACAATATTCAATCCTCAATCCTTAATCCTCAATCCACAATCCTCAACCTTCAATACTCAATACTCAATCTTCAATCCTCAATCCTCAATCCGCAATATTCAATCCTCAATACTCAATCTTCAATCATCAATCCTCAATCCTCAATTCTCAGTCGTCAATCCTCAGTCATCAATCCTCAATCTTCAATACTCAATCGTCAATCCTAAGTCCTCAATCCTCAAACCTCAATCCTCGTTCCTCAAACCTCAATCCTCAACCCCCAGTCTTCATCCTGAATCCTCAAACCTCAATCCTCAATCCTCAATATTCAATCATCAATACTAAATCTTCAATCCTCAACCCTCAAACCTCAATCCTCAATCCTCATTCTTCAATCCTAAATACCCAATACTTAATCTTCAATCCTCAAACCTCAATCCTCAATTCTCAATCCTCAATCCTTAATCCTCAGACGTCAAACATCAATATTCAACCCTCAGTCCTCGTCCTCAATCCACAACCCTCAATCCTCAGTCCTCAATATTCAATCATCAATATTCAATCTTCAATCCTTAATCCTCAATCCTCATTCCTCAATCCTCAATCCTCAATCTTCAACCCTGAATCCTCAATCCTCAATACTCAATCCTCAACCTTCAATCCTCAATACTCAATCTTCAATCCTCATACCTCAATCCTCAATACCCAATCCTCAATCTTCAATCCTCAATCCTCAAACCTCAATCCTAATTCCTCAATCCTCATTCTTCAATCCTCAATACCCAATCCTCAATTTCAATCCTCAATCCTCAATCTTCATTTCTCAATCCTCAATCCTCAACCCTCAGCCCTCATCCTCCATCCTCAGTACTCAATCCTCTATCCTCAATCTTCAATCCTCAATACTCAATCTTCAATCCTCATTCCTCAATCCTCAATCCTCAATCCTCAATCTTCAATCCTCAATACTCAATCTGCAATCCTCAATCCTCAAACCTCAATTCTCAATCCTCATTCCTCAATCCTCAATACCCAATCCTCAATCCTCAATCCTCAATCCTCAATCCTCAATATACAATCATCAATACTCAATCTTCAATACTCAATCTTCAATCCTCAATACTCAACCTTCAATCCTCAATCCTCAATCCTCAATCCTCAAACCTCAATCCTCAATCCTCAATATTCAATCATCAATACTCAATCTTCAATCCTCAATCCTCAAACCTCAATTCTCAATCCTCATTACTCAATCCTCAATACCCAATCCTCAATCCTCAATCCTCTATCCTCAATCCTCAATCTTCAACCCTCAACACTCAATCCTCAATCCTCAATCCTCAATCCTCAATCCTCAACCCTCAATCTTCAATCCTCATTACTAATCTTCAATCCTCAATCCTCAATCCTCAATCCTCAATCCTCATTCTTCAATCCTCAATACCCAATCCTCAATCTTCAATCCTCAATCCTCAATCCTAATTCCTCAATCCTCATTCCTCAATCCTCAATACACAATCCTCAATCTTCAATCCTCAAACATCAATCCTCAATTCTCATTCCTCAGGCATCAATACTCAATCTACAATATTCAATCCTCAATCCTTAATCCTCAATCCACAATCCTCAACCTTCAATACTCAATACTCAATCTTCAATCCTCAATCCTCAATCCTCAATCCTCAATCCTCAATCCTCAATATTCAATCATCAATACTCAATCTTCAACCCTCAATCTTCAATCCTCAATACTCAATCTTCAATCCTCAATCCTCAATCCTCAATCCTCAATCCTCAATCCTCAATATTCAATCCTCAATACTCAATCTTCAATCCTCAATCCTCAATCCTCTTATATTCAATCCTCAATACTCAAACTTCAATCATCAATACTCAATCTTCAACCCTCAATCTTCAATCCTCAATACTCAATCCTCAATCCTCAATCCGCAATATTCAATCCGCAAT
Source organism: Calliopsis andreniformis (assembly GCF_051401765.1). Taxonomy (NCBI): domain Eukaryota; kingdom Metazoa; phylum Arthropoda; class Insecta; order Hymenoptera; family Andrenidae; genus Calliopsis; species Calliopsis andreniformis. Next base: position 735,571 of record NW_027480561.1, read on the forward strand.
ATTCAATTTTCAATACTCAATCTTCAATCAGCAATCCTCAATCTTCAATACTCAATCGTCAATCCTTAGTCCTCAATCCTCAATCCTCAATCCTCGTTCCTCAAACCTCAATCCTCAATCTTCAATCCTCGATCCTCAATCCTCAACCCTCAGTCTTCATCCTCAATCCTCAAACCTCAATCCTGAATCCTCAATATTCAACCCTCAGCCCTCATCCTCCCTCCTCAATCCTCAATCCTCAATCCTCAATCTTCAATCCTCAATTCTCAATCTTCAATCCTCGATCCTCAATCCTCAATCCTCAATATTCAATCATCAATACTCAATCTTCAACCCTCGATCTTCAATCCTCAATACTCAATCTTCAATCCTCAATAATCAATCTCCAATCCTCAATCCTCAATCCTCGATACTCAATCCTCAGGCATCAATCCTCAATCCTCAATCCTCAATCCTCAGGCATCAATACTCAATATACAATATTCAATCCACAATCCTTAATCCTCAATCCACAATCCTCAACCTTCAATACTCAATACTCAATCTTCAATCCTCAATCCTCAATCCTCAATCCTCAATCCTTAATCCTCAATCCTCAATCCTCAATCCTCAATCCTCAATCCTCAATCCTCAATCCTCAATCCGCAATATTCAATCCTCAATACTCAATCTTCAATCAGCAATCCTCAATCCTCAATTCTCAGTCGTCAATCCTCAGTCATCAATCCTCAATCTTCAATACTCAATCGTCAATCCTTAGTCCTCAATCCTCAACCTCAATCCTCGTTCCTCAAACCTCAATCCTCAACCCTCAGTCTTCATCCTCAATCCTCAAACCTCAATCCTCAATCCTCAATATTCAATCATCAATACTCAATCTTCAATCCTCAATCCTCAAACCTCAATCCTCAATCCTCATTCTTCAATCCTAAATACCCAATCCTCAATCTTCAATCCTCAATCCTCAAACCTCAATCCTCAATCCTCATTCCTCAATTCTCAATACCCAATCCTCAATCCTCAATCCTCAATCCTCAATCCTCAATATTCAATCATCAATACTCAATCTTCAATCCTCAATCTTCAATCATCAATACTCAATCTTCAATCCTCGATCCTCAATCATCAATCCTCAATCCTCAATTCTCAATCTTCAATCCTCGATCCTCAATCATCAATCCTCAATCCTCAATCCTCAGGCATCAATACTCAATCTTCAATGCTCAATCCTCAATCCTCAATCCTCAATCCTCATTACCCAACACTCAATCCTCATTCCTCAAACCTCAATCCTCAACCTTCAGTCCTCATACTCAATTCTCAATTCTCAATCCTCAATCCTCAATCCTCAATCTTCAATCCTCAATAATCAATCTCCAATCCTCAATCCTCAATCCTCGATACTCAATCCTCAGGCATCAATCCTCAATCCTCAATCCTCAATCCTCAGGCATCAATACTCAATCTACAATATTCAATCCTCAATCCTTAATCCTCAATCCACAATCCTCAGCCTTCAATACTCAATACTCAATCTTCAATCCTCAATCCTCAATCCTCAATCCTCAATCCTCAATCCTCAATCCTCAATATTCAGTCCTCAATACTCAACCTTCAATCATCAATCCTCAATCCTCAATCCTCAGTCGTCAATACTCAGTCATCATTCCTCAATCTTCAATACTCAATCGTCAATCCTTAGTCCTCAATCCTCAATCCTCAATCCTCGTTCCTCAAACCTCAATCCTCAACCCTCAGACTTCATCCTCAATCCTCAAACCTCATTCCTCAATCCTCAATATTCAATCATCAATACTCAATCTTCAATCATCAATCCTAAAACCTCAATCCTCAATCCTCATTCTTCATTCCTAAATACCCAATCCTCAATCTTCAATCCTCAATCCTCAATACTCAATTCTCAATCCTCAATCCTTAATCCTCAGACCTCAAACGTCAATATTCAACCCTCAGTCCTCGTCCTCAATCCACAACCCTCAATCCTCAGTCCTCAATATTCAATCATCAATATTCAATCTTCAATCCTCAATCCTCAATCCTCAATCCTCAATCCTCAATCCTCAATCTTCAACCCTGAATCCTCAATCCTCAATACTCAATCCTCAATCTTCAATCCTCAATACTCAATCTTCAATCCTCAATCCTCAATCCTCAATCCTCAATATTCAATCATCAATACTCAATCTTCAATCCTCAATCCTCAATCCTCAATTCTCAATCCTCAATCCTCAATCCTCAATCCTCAATCCTCAATCCTCAATCCACAATCCTCAACCTTCTATACTCAATAATCAATCTCCAATCCTAGATCCTCAATCCTCAATCCTCAATCCTCAATCCTCAATCCTGAATCCTCAATCCTCAATATTCAATCATCAATACTCAATCTTCAAACCTCAATCTTCAATCCTCAATACTCAATCTTCAATCCTCAATCCTCAATCCTCAATCCTCAATCCTCAATCCTCAATCCTCAGGCATCAATACTCAATCTACAATATTCAATCCTCAATCCTTAATCCTCAATCCACAATCCTCAGCCTTCAATACTCAATACTCAATCTTCAATCCTCAATCCTCAATCCTCAATCCTCAATCCTCAATCCTCAATCCGCAATATTCAATCCTCAATACTCAATCTTCAATCATCAATCCTCAATCCTCAATTCTCAGTCGTCAATCCTCAGTCATCAATCCTCAATCTTCAATACTCAATCGTCAATCCTAAGTCCTCAATCCTCAAACCTCAATCCTCGTTCCTCAAACCTCAATCCTCAACCCCCAGTCTTCATCCTGAATCCTCAAACCTCAATCCTCAATCCTCAATATTCAATCATCAATACTAAATCTTCAATCCTCAATCCTTAAACCTCAATCCTCAATCCTCATTCTTCAATCCTAAATACCCAATACTTAATCTTCAATCCTCAAACCTCAATCCTCAATTCTCAATCCTCAATCCTTAGTCCTCAGACGTCAAACATCAATATTCAACCCTCAGTCCTCGTCCTCAATCCACAACCCTCAATCCTCAGTCCTCAATATTCAATCATCAATATTCAATCTTCAATCCTTAATCCTCAATCCTCATTCCTCAATCCTCAATCCTCAATCTTCAACCCTGAATCCTCAATCCTCAATACTCAATCCTCAACCTTCAATCCTCAATACTCAATCTTCAATCCTCATTCCTCAATCCTCAATACCCAATCCTCAATCTTCAATCCTCAATCCTCAAACCTCAATCCTAATTCCTCAATCCTCATTCTTCAATCCTCAATACCCAATCCTCAATCTTCAATCCTCAATTCTCAATCTTCAATCCTCGATCCTCAATCATCAATCCTCAATCCTCAATCCTCAGGCATCAATACTCAATCTTCAATGCTCAATCCTCAATCCTCAATGCTCAATCCTCATTACCCAACACTCAATCCTCATTCCTCAAACCTCAATCCTCAACCTTCAGTCCTCATACTCAATTCTCAATTCTCAATCCTCAATCCTCAATCCTCAATCTTCAATCCTCAATAATCAATCTCCAATCCTCAATCCTCAATCCTCGATACTCAATCCTCAGGCATCAATCCTCAATCCTCAATCCTCAATCCTCAGGCATCAATACTCAATCTACAATATTCAATCCTCAATCCTTAATCCTCAATCCACAATCCTCAACCTTCAATACTCAATACTCAATCTTCAATCCTCAATCCTCAATCCTCAATCCTCAATCCTCAATCCTCAATCCTCAATATTCAGTCCTCAATACTCAACCTTCAATCATCAATCCTCAATCCTCAATCCTCAGTCGTCAATACTCAGTCATCATTCCTCAATCTTCAATACTCAATCGTCAATCCTTAGTCCTCAATCCTCAATCCTCAATCCTCGTTCCTCAAACCTCAATCCTCAACCCTCAGACTTCATCCTCAATCCTCAAACCTCATTCCTCAATCCTCAATATTCAATCATCAATACTCAATCTTCAATCCTCAATCCTAAAACCTCAATCCTCAATCCTCATTCTTCATTCCTAAATACCCAATCCCCAATCTTCAATCCTCAATCCTCAATACTCAATTCTCAATTCTCAATCCTTAATCCTCAGACCTCAAACGTCAATATTCAACCCTCAGTCCTCGTCCTCAATCCACAACCCTCAATCCTCAGTCCTCAATATTCAATCATCAATATTCAATCTTCAATCCTCAATCCTCAATCCTCAATCCTCAATCCTCAATCCTCAATCTTCAACCCTGAATCCTCAATCCTCAATACTCAATCCTCAATCTTCAATCCTCAATACTCAATCTTCAATCCTCAATCCTCAATCCTCAATCCTCAATATTCAATCATCAATACTCAATCTTCAATCCTCAATCCTCAATCCTCAATTCTCAATCCTCAATCCTCAATCCTCAATCCTCAATCCTCAATCCTCAATCCACAATCCTCAACCTTCTATACTCAATAATCAATCTCCAATCCTAGATCCTCAATCCTCAATCCTCAATCCTCAATCCTCAATCCTCAATCCTCAATCCTCAATATTCAATCATCAATACTCAATCTTCAATCCTCAATCCTCAATCCTCAATTCTCAATCCTCAATCCTCAATGCTCAATCCTCAATCCTCAATCCTCAATCCACAATCCTCAACCTTCTATACTCAATAATCAATCTCCAATCCTAGATCCTCAATCCTCAATCCTCAATCCTCAATCTTCAACCCTGAATCCTCAATCCTCAATACTCAATACTCAATCGTCAATCCTCGATACTCACTTTCAATCCTCAATCCTCAATCCTCTATCCTCAATCCTCAATCTTCAACCCTCAACACTCAATCCTCAATCCTCAATCCTCAATCCTCAATCCTCAACCCTCAATCTTCAATCCTCATTACTAATCTTCAATCCTCAATCCTCAATCCTCAATCCTCATTCTTCAATCCTCAATACCCAATCCTCAATCTTCAATCCTCAATCCTCAATCCTAATCCCTCAATCCTCATTCCTCAATCCTCAATACACAATCCTCAATCTTCAATCCTCAAACATCAATCCTCAATTCTCAATCCTCAATCCTCAGTCCTCAGTCGTCGAATCTCAATCCGCGACGCTTAGCACGCATCCTCAATCCTCAGTCCTCAATCCTCAATCCTCAAACCTAAATCCTCTACCGTCAGTCCTCGTCCTCAATCCTCAAACCTCAATCCCCAGTCCTCAGTATTCAATCAGCAATACTCAATCTTCAATCCTCAATACTCAATCCTCAGTCCTCAATCCTCAATCCTCAATCCTCAATATTCAATCATCAATACTCAATCTTCAACCCTCAATCTTCAATCCTCAGTACTCAATCTTACATCCTCAATCCTCAATCCTCAATCCTCAATCCTCAATCCTCAGGCATCAATACTCAATCTACAATATTCAATGCTCAATCCTTAATCCTCAATCCACAATCCTCAACCTTCAATACTCAATACTCAATCTTCAATCCTCAATCCTCAATCCTCAATCCTCAATCCTCAATCCTCAATCCGCAATATTCAATCCTCAATACTCAACCTTCAATCATCAATCCTCAATCCTCAATTCTCAGTCGTCAATCCTCAGTCATCGATCCTCAATCTTCAATGCTCAATCGTCAATCCTTAGTCCTCAATCCTCAATCCTCAATCCTCGTTCCTCAAACCTCAATCCTCAACCCTCAGTCTTCATCCTCAATCCTCAAACCTCAATCCTCAATCCTCAATATTCAATCATCAATACTCAATCTTCAATCCCCAATCCTCAAACCTCAATCCTCAATCCTCATTCTTCAATCCTAAATACCCAATCCTTAATCTTCAATCCTTAATCCTCAATCCTCAATTCTCAATCCTCAATCCTTAATCCTCAGATCTCAAACATCAATATTCAACCCTCAGTCCTCGTCCTCAATCCACAACCCTCAATCCTCAGTCCTCAATATTCAATCATAAATATTCAATCTTCAATCCTCAATCCTCAATCCTCAATCCTCAATCCTCAATCCTCAATCTTCAAACCTGAATCCTCAATCCTCAATACTCAGTCCTCCATCTTCAATCCTCAATACTCAATCTTCAGTCCTCAATCCTCAATCGTCAATCCTCAATCCTCAATTTTCAATCCTCAACACTCAATCTTCAATCCTCAATCCTCAATCCTCAATCCTCAATCCTCATTCTTCAATCCTCAATACCCAATCCTCAATCTTCAATCCTCAATCCTCAATCCTCAATCCTAATTCCTCAATCCTCATTCTTCAATCCTCAATACCCAATCCTCAATTTCAATCCTCAATCCTCAATCCTCATTTCTCAATCCTCAATCCTCAACCCTCAGCCCTCATCCTCCATCCTCAGTACTCAATACTCTATCCTCAATCTTCAATCCTCAATACTCAATCTTCAATCCTCATTCCTCAATCCTCAATCCTCAATCCTCAATCTTCAATCCTCAAACATCTATCCTCAATTCTCAATCCTCAATCCTCAGTCCTCAGTCGTCGAACATCAATCCCCGACCCTTAGCACTCATCCTCAATCCTCATCCCTCAATCCTCAATCCTCAAACCTAAATCCTCTACCGTCAGTCCTCGTCCTCAATCCTCAAACCTCAATCCTCAATCCTCAATATTCAATCATCAATACTCAATCTTCAATCCTCAATCCTCAATCCTCAATCCTCAATCCTCAATCCTCAATCCTCAATATTCAATCATCAATACTCAATCTTCAACCCTCAATCTTCAATCCTCAATACTCAATCTTCAATCCTCAATCCTCAATCCTCAATCCTCAATCCTCAATCCTCAATATTCAATCCTCAATACTCAATCTTCAATCCTCAATCCTCAATCCTCTTATATTCAATCCTCAATACTCAATCTTCAATCATCAATACTCAATCTTCAACCCTCAATCTTCAATCCTCAATACTCAATCCTCAATCCTCAATCCGCAATATTCAATCCGCAATATTCAATTTTCAATACTCAATCTTCAATCAGCAATCCTCAATCTTCAATACTCAATCGTCAATCCTTAGTCCTCAATCATCAATCCTCAATCCTCGTTCCTCAAACCTCAATCCTCAACCCTCAGTCTTCATCCTCAGTCCTCAAACCTCAATCCTCAATCCTCAATATTCAATTATCAATCCTCAAACCCCAATCCTTAATCCTCACTCGTCAATCCTAAATACCCAATCCTTAATCTTCAATCCTAAATCCTCAATCCTCAATCCTCTATCCTCAATCCTCAATCCTCAACCCTCAATCGTCAATCATCAATCCTCAATCCTCAATCCACAATCATCAACCTTGAATACTCAATAATCAATCTCCAATCCTAGATCCTCAATCCTCAATCCTCAATCCTCAATCCTCAATCCTCATTCTTCTATCCTCAATACCCAATCCTCAATCTTCAATCCTCAAACATCAATCCTCAATTCTCTATCATCAATCCTCAGTTCTCAGTCGTCGAATCTCAATCCCCGACGCTTAGCCCTCATCCTCTACCGTCAGTCCTCGTCCTCAATCCTCAAACCTCAATCCTCAACCCTCAGTCTTCATCCTCAATCCTCAAACCTCAATCCTCAATCCTCAATATTCAACCCTCAGCCCTCATCCTCCCTCCTCAATCCTCAATCCTCAATCCTCAATCTTCAATCCTCAATTCTCAATCTTCAATCCTCGATCCTCAATCCTCAATCCTCAATATTCAATCATCAATACTCAATCTTCAACCCTCAATCTTCAATCCTCAATACTCAATCTTCAATCCTCAATCCTCAATCCTCAATCCTCAGTCCTCAATCCTCAATCCTCAATCCTCAATCCTCAGGCATCAATACTCAATCTACAATATTCAATCCTCAGTCCTTAATCCTCAATCCACAATCCTCAACCTTCAATACTCAATACTCAATCTTCAATCCTCAATCCTCAATCCTCAATCCTCAATCCTCAATCCTCAATCCTCAGGCATCAATACTCAATCTTCAATGCTCAATCCTCAATCCTCAATCCTCAATCCTCATTCCCCAACCCTCAATCCTCATTCCTCAAACCTCAACCCTCAACCCTCAGTCCTCATACTCAATTCTCAATTCTCAATCCTCAATCCTTAAACCTCAATCTTCAATCCTCAATAATCAATCTCCAATCCTCAATCCTCAATTCTCGATCCTCAATCCTCAGGCATCAATACTCAATCTTCAATACTCAACCCTCAATCCTCAATCCTCAATCCTCAATCCTCGATCTTCAATCCTCAATTCTCAATCTTCAATCCTCGATCCTCAATCATCAATCCTCAATCCTCAATCCTCAGGCATCAATACTCAACCTTCAATGCTCAATCCTCAATCCTCAATCCTCAATCCTCATTCCCCAACCCTCAGTCCTCATTCCTCAAACCTCAATCCTCAACCCTCAGTCCTCATACTCAATTCTCAATTCTCAATCCTCAATCCTCAATCCTCAATCTTCAATCCTCAATAGTCAATCTCCAATCCTCAATCCTCAATCCTCGATCCTCAATCCTCAGGCATCAATACTCAATCTTCAATACTCAATCCTCAATCCTCAATCCTCAATCCTCAATCCTCAAACCTCAATCCTCAATCCTCAATATTCAATCATCAATACTCAATCTTCGATCCTCAATCCTCAATCCTCAATCCTCAATCCTCAATCCTCAATCCTCAATCCTCAATCCTCAATCCTCAATCCTCAATCGACAATCCTCAGCCTTCAATACTCAATAATCAATTTCCAATCCTAGATCCTCAATCCTCAATCCTCAATCCTCAATCCTCAATCCTCATTCTTCAATCCTCAATATTCAATAATCAATACTCAATCTTCAATCCTCAATCCTCAATCCTCAATCCTCAATCCTCAATCCTCAATCCTCAATCCTCAAACCTCAATATTCAATCATCAATACGCAATCTTCAACCCTCAATATTCAATCATCAATACTCAATCTTCAATCCTCAATCCTCAATCCTCAATCCTCAATCCTCAATCCTCAGGTGTCAATACTCAATCTACAATATTCAATCCTCAATCCTTAATCCTCAATCCACAATCCTCAACCTTCAATACTCAATACTCAATCTTCAATCCTCAATCCTCAATCCTCAATCCTCAATCCTCAATCCTCAATCCTCAATATTCAATCCTCAATACTCAACCTTCAATCATCAATCCTCAATCCTCAATTCTCAGTCGTCAATCCTCAGCCATCATTCCTCAATCTTCAATACTCAATCGTCAATCCTTAGTCCTCAATCCTCAATCCTCAATCCTCGTTCCTCAAACCTCAATCCTCAACCCTCAGACTTCATCCTCAATCCTCAAACCTCAATCCTCAATCCTCAATATTCAATCATCAATACTCAATCTTCAATCCTCAATCCTAAAACCTCAATCCTCAATCCTCATTCTTCAATCCTAAATACCCAATCCTCAATCTTCAATCCTCAATCCTCAATACTCAATTCTCAATCCTCAATCCTTAATCCTCAGACCTCAAACGTCAATATTCAACCCTCAGTCCTCGTCCTCAATCCACAACCCTCAATCCTCGGTCCTCAATATTCAATCATCAATATTCAATCTTCAATCCTCAATCCTCAATCCTCAATCCTCAATCCTCAATCCACAATCTTCAACCCTGAATCCTCAATCCTCAATACTCAATCCTCAATCTTCAATCCTCAATCCTCAATCCTCAATCCTCAATATTCAATCATCAATACTCAATCTTCAATCCTCAATCCTCAGTCCTCAATTCTCAATCCTGAATCCTCAATCCTCAATCCTCAATCCTCAATCCTCAATCCACAATCCTCAAGCTTCTATACTCAATAATCAATCTCCAATCCTAGATCCTCAATCCTCAATCCTCAATCCTCAATCCTCAATCCTCAATCCTCAATATTCAATCATCAATACTCAATCTTCAAACCTCAATCTTCAATCCTCAATACTCAATCTTCCATCCTCAATCCTCAATCCTCAATCCTCAATCCTCATTCCTCAGGCATCAATACTCAATCTACAATATTCAATCCTCAATCCTTAATCCTCAATCCACAATCCTCAACCTTCAATACTCAATACTCAATCTTCAATCCTCAATCCTCAATCCTCAATCCTCAATCCTCAATCTTCAATCCTCATTACTAATCTTCAATCCTCAATCCTCAATCCTCAATCCTCAATCCTCAATCCTCAATCTTCAATCCTCAATAATCAATCTCCAATCCTCAATCCTCAATCCTCGATCCTCAATCCTCAGGCATCAATACTCAATCTTCAATACTCAATCCTCAATCCTCAATCCTCAATCCTCAATCCTCAAACCTCAATCCTCAATCCTCAATATTCAATCATCAATACTCAATCTTCAATCCTCAATCCTCAATCCTCAATCCTCACTCCTCAATCCTCTATCCTCAGCATTCAATCATCAATACTCAATCTTCAAACCTCACTCTTCAATCCTCAATTCTCAATCTTCAATCCTCAATCCTCAATCCTCAATCCTCAATCCTTAATCCTCAATCCTAATTCCTCAATCCTCATTCTTCAATCCTCAATACCCAATCTTCAATCCTCAATAATCAATCTCCAATCCTCAATCCTCAATCCTCGATCCTCAATCCTCAGGCATCAATACTCAATCTTCAATACTCAATCCTCAATCCTCAATCCTCAATTCTCAATCCTCAATCCTTAATCCTCAGATCTCAAACATCAATATTCAACCCTCAGTCCTCGTCCTCAATCCACAACCCTCAATCCTCAGTCCTCAATATTCAATCATAAATATTCAATCTTCAATCCTCAATCCTCAATCCTCAATCCTCAATCCTCAATCCTCAATCTTCAAACCTGAATCCTCAATCCTCAATACTCAGTCCTCCATCTTCAATCCTCAATACTCAATCTTCAGTCCTCAATCCTCAATCGTCAATCCTCAATCCTCAATTTTCAATCCTCAACACTCAATCTTCAATCCTCAATCCTCAATCCTCAATCCTCAATCCTCATTCTTCAATCCTCAATACCCAATCCTCAATCTTCAATCCTCAATCCTCAATCCTCAATCCTAATTCCTCAATCCTCATTCTTCAATCCTCAATACCCAATCCTCAATTTCAATCCTCAATCCTCAATCCTCATTTCTCAATCCTCAATCCTCAACCCTCAGCCCTCATCCTCCATCCTCAGTACTCAATCCTCTATCCTCAATCTTCAATCCTCAATACTCAATCTTCAATCCTCATTCCTCAATCCTCAATCCTCAATCCTCAATCTTCAATCCTCAAACATCTATCCTCAATTCTCAATCCTCAATCCTCAGTCCTCAGTCGTCGAACATCAATCCCCGACCCTTAGCACTCATCCTCAATCCTCATCCCTCAATCCTCAATCCTCAAACCTAAATCCTCTACCGTCAGTCCTCGTCCTCAATCCTCAAACCTCAATCCTCAATCCTCAATATTCAATCATCAATACTCAATCTTCAATCCTCAATCCTCAATCCTCAATCCTCAATCCTCAATCCTCAATCCTCAATATTCAATCATCAATACTCAATCTTCAACCCTCAATCTTCAATCCTCAATACTCAATCTTCAATCCTCAATCCTCAATCCTCAATCCTCAATCCTCAATCCTCAATATTCAATCCTCAATACTCAATCTTCAATCCTCAATCCTCAATCCTCTTATATTCAATCCTCAATACTCAATCTTCAATCATCAATACTCAATCTTCAACCCTCAATCTTCAATCCTCAATACTCAATCCTCAATCCTCAATCCGCAATATTCAATCCGCAATATTCAATTTTCAATACTCAATCTTCAATCAGCAATCCTCAATCTTCAATACTCAATCGTCAATCCTTAGTCCTCAATCCTCAATCCTCAATCCTCGTTCCTCAAACCTCAATCCTCAGGCATCAATACTCAATCTTCAATGCTCAATCCTCAATCCTCAATCCTCAATCCTCATTCCCCAACCCTCAATCCTCATTCCTCAAACCTCAACCCTCAACCCTCAGTCCTCATACTCAATTCTCAATTCTCAATCCTCAATCCTTAAACCTCAATCTTCAATCCTCAATAATCAATCTCCAATCCTCAATCCTCAATTCTCGATCGTCAATCCTCAGGCATCAATACTCAATCTTCAATACTCAACCCTCAATCCTCAATCCTCAATCCTCAATCCTCGATCTTCAATCCTCAATTCTCAATCTTCAATCCTCGACCCTCAATCATCAATCCTCAATCCTCAATCCTCAGGCATCAATACTCAACCTTCAATGCTCAATCCTCAATCCTCAATCCTCAATCCTCATTCCCCAACCCTCAGTCCTCATTCCTCAAACCTCAATCCTCAACCCTCAGTCCTCATACTCAATTCTCAATTCTCAATCCTCAATCCTCAATCCTCAATCTTCAATCCTCAATAGTCAATCTCCAATCCTCAATCCTCAATCCTCGATCCTCAATCCTCAGGCATCAATACTCAATCTTCAATACTCAATCCTCAATCCTCAATCCTCAATCCTCAATCCTCAAACCTCAATCCTCAATCCTCAATATTCAATCATCAATACTCAATCTTCGATCCTCAATCCTCAATCCTCAATCCTCAATCCTCAATCCTCAATCCTCAATCCTCAATCCTCAATCCTCAATCCTCAATCCTCAATCCTCAATCGACAATCCTCAGCCTTCAATACTCAATAATCAATTTCCAATCCTAGATCCTCAATCCTCAATCCTCAATCCTCAATCCTCAATCCTCATTCTTCAATCCTCAATATTCAATAATCAATACTCAATCTTCAATCCTCAATCCTCAATCCTCAATCCTCAATCCTCAATCCTCAATCCTCAATCCTCAATCCTCAATATTCAATCATCAATACGCAATCTTCAACCCTCAATATTCAATCATCAATACTCAATCTTCAATCCTCAATCCTCAATCCTCAATCCTCAATCCTCAATCCTCAGGTGTCAATACTCAATCTACAATATTCAATCCTCAATCCTTAATCCTCAATCCACAATCCTCAACCTTCAATACTCAATACTCAATCTTCAATCCTCAATCCTCAATCCTCAATCCTCAATCCTCAATCCTCAATCCTCAATATTCAATCCTCAATACTCAACCTTCAATCATCAATCCTCAATCCTCAATTCTCAGTCGTCAATCCTCAGCCATCATTCCTCAATCTTCAATACTCAATCGTCAATCCTTAGTCCTCAATCCTCAATCCTCAATCCTCGTTCCTCAAACCTCAATCCTCAACCCTCAGACTTCATCCTCAATCCTCAAACCTCAATCCTCAATCCTCAATATTCAATCATCAATACTCAATCTTCAATCCTCAATCCTAAAACCTCAATCCTCAATCCTCATTCTTCAATCCTAAATACCCAATCCTCAATCTTCAATCCTCAATCCTCAATACTCAATTCTCAATCCTCAATCCTTAATCCTCAGACCTCAAACGTCAATATTCAACCCTCAGTCCTCGTCCTCAATCCACAACCCTCAATCCTCAGTCCTCAATATTCAATCATCAATATTCAATCTTCAATCCTCAATCCTCAATCCTCAATCCTCAATCCTCAATCCACAATCTTCAACCCTGAATCCTCAATCCTCAATACTCAATCCTCAATCTTCAATCCTCAATCCTCAATCCTCAATCCTCAATATTCAATCACCAATACTCAATCTTCAATCCTCAATCCTCAGTCCTCAATTCTCAATCCTGAATCCTCAATCCTCAATCCTCAATCCTCAATCCTCAATCCACAATCCTCAAGCTTCTATACTCAATAATCAATCTCCAATCCTAGATCCTCAATCCTCAATCCTCAATCCTCAATCCTCAATCCTCAATCCTCAATATTCAATCATCAATACTCAATCTTCAAACCTCAATCTTCAATCCTCAATACTCAATCTTCCATCCTCAATCCTCAATCCTCAATCCTCAATCCTCATTCCTCAGGCATCAATACTCAATCTACAATATTCAATCCTCAATCCTTAATCCTCAATCCACAATCCTCAACCTTCAATACTCAATACTCAATCTTCAATCCTCAATCCTCAATCCTCAATCCTCAATCCTCAATCTTCAATCCTCATTACTAATCTTCAATCCTCAATCCTCAATCCTCAATCCTCAATCCTCAATCCTCAATCTTCAATCCTCAATAATCAATCTCCAATCCTCAATCCTCAATCCTCGATCCTCAATCCTCAGGCATCAATACTCAATCTTCAATACTCAATCCTCAATCCTCAATCCTCAATCCTCAATCCTCAAACCTCAATCCTCAATCCTCAATATTCAATCATCAATACTCAATCTTCAATCCTCAATCCTCAATCCTCAATCCTCACTCCTCAATCCTCAATCCTCAGCATTCAATCATCAATACTCAATCTTCAAACCTCACTGTTCAATCCTCAATTCTCAATCTTCAATCCTCAATCCTCAATCCTCAATCCTCAATCCTTAATCCTCAATCCTAATTCCTCAATCCTCATTCTTCAATCCTCAATACCCAATCTTCAATCCTCAATAATCAATCTCCAATCCTCAATCCTCAATCCTCGATCCTCAATCCTCAGGCATCAATACTCAATCTTCAATACTCAATCCTCAATCCTCAATCCTCAATCCTCAATCCTCAAACCTCAATCCTCAATCCTCAATATTCAATCATCAATACTCAATCTTCAATCCTCAATCCTCAATCCTCAATCCTCAATCCTCAATCCTCAATCCTCAATCCTCAATCCTCAATCCTCAATCCTCGATCCACAATCCTCAACCTTCAATACTCAATAATCAATCTCCAATCATAGATCCTCAATCCTCAATCCTCAATCCTCATTCCTCAATCCTCAATACCCAATCCTCAATCTTCAATCCTCAAACATCAATCCTCAATTCTCAATCCTCAATCCTCAGCCCTCAGTCGTCGAATCTCAATCCCCGATGCTTAGCTCGCATCCTCAATCCTCAGTCCTCAATCCTCAAACCTCAATCCCCAATCCTCAATATTCAATCAGCAATACTCAATCTTCAATCCTCAATCCTCAATCCTCAATCCTCAATCCTCAATCCTCAATATTCAATCATCAATACTCAATCTTCAACCCTCAATCTTCAATCCTCAATACTCAATCTTCCATCCTCAATCCTCAATCCTCAATCCTCAATCCTCAATCCTCAGGCATCAATACTCAATCTACAATATTCAATCCTCAATCCTTAATACTCAATCCACAATCCTCAAACTTCAATACTCAATACTCAATCTTCAATCCTCAATCCTCAATCCTCAATCCTCAATCCTCAATCCTCAATCCGCAATATTCAATCCTCAATACTCAATCTTCAATCATCAATCCTCAGTCCTCAATTCTCAGTCGTCAATCCTCAGTCATCAATCCTCAATCTTCAATACTCAATCGTCAATCCTTAGTCCTCAATACTCAATCCTCAATCCTCGTTCCTCAAACCTCAATCCTCAACCCTCAGTCTTCATCCTCAATCCTCAAACCTCAATCCTCAATCCTCAATATTCAATCATCAATACTCAATCTTCAATCCCCAATCCTCAAACCTCAATCCTCAATCCTCATTCTTCAATCCTAAATACCCAATCCTTAATCTTCAATCCTTAATCCTCAATTCTCAATTCTCAATCCTCAATCCTTAATCCTCAGACCTCAAACATCAATATTCAACCCTCAGTCCTCGTCCTCAATCCACAACCCTCAATCCTCAGTCCTCAATATTCAATCATAAATATTCAATCTTCAATCCTCAATCCTCAATCCTCAATCCTCAATCCTCAATCCTCAATCCTCAATCTTCAACCCTGAATCCTCAATCCTCAATACTCAATCCTCCATCTTCAATCCTCAATACTCAATCTTCAATCCTCAATCCTCAATCGTCAATCCTCAATCCTCAATTTTCAATCCTCAACACTCAATCTTCAATCCTCAATCCTCAAACCTCAATCCTGAATCCTCATTCTTCAATCCTCAATACCCAATCCTCAATCTTCAATCCTCAATCCTCAATCCTCAATCCTAATTCCTCAATCCACATTCTTCAATCCTCAATACCCAATCCTCAATTTCAATCCTCAATCCTCAATCCTCATTTCTCAATCCTCAATCCTCAACCCTCAGCCCTCATCCTCCATCCTCAGTACTCAATCCTCTATCCTCAATCTTCAATCCTCAATACTCAATCTTCAATCCTCATTCCTCAATCCTCAATCCTCAATCCTCAATCTTCAATCCTCAAACATCTATCCTCTATTCTCAATCCTCAATCCTCAGTCCTCAGTCGTCGAACATCAATCCCCGACCCTTAGCACACATCCTCAATCCTCATCCCTCAATCCTCAATCCTCAATCCTCAATATTCAATCATCAATACTCAATCTTTAACCCTCAATCTTCAATCCTCAATACTCAATCTTCAATCCTCAATCCTCAATCCTCAATATTCAATCCTCAATATTCAATCCTCAATACTCAATCTTCAATCATCAATCCTCAATCCCCAATTCTCAGTCGTCAATCCTCAGTCATCAATCCTCAATCTTCAATACTCAATCGTCAATCCCTAGTCCTCAATCCTCAATCCTCAATCCTCGTTCATCAAACCTCAATCCTCAATCCTCAATATTCAATCATCCATACTCAATCTTCAATCCTGAATCCTCAATCCTCAATCCTCAATCCTCAATCCCCATTCCTCAATATTCAATCATCAATACTCAATCTTCAACCCTCAATCTTCAATCCTCAATACTCAATCTTCAATCCTGAATCCTCAATCCTCAATCCTCAATCCTCAATCCTCAGGCATCAATACTCAATCTACAATATTCAATCCTCAATCCTTAACCCTCAATCCACAATCCTGAAGCTTCAATACTCAATACTGAATCTTCAATCCTCAATCCTCAATCCTCAATCCTCAATCCTCAATCCTCAATCTTCAATCCTCAATTCTCAATCTTCAATCCTCGATCCTCAATCCTCAATCCTCAATATTCAATCATCAATACTCAATCTTCAACCCTGAATCCTCAATCCTCAATCCTCAATCCTCAATCCTCAATCCTCAGGCATCAATACTCAATCTACAATTTTCAATCCTCTGTCCTTAATCCTTAATCCACAATCCTCAACCTTCAATACTAAATACTCAATCTTCAATCCTCAATCCTCAGTCCTCAATCCTCAATCCTCAATCCTCAATCCTCAGGCATCAATACTCAATCTTCAATGCTCAATCCTCAATCCTCAATCCTCAATCCTCATTCCCCAATCCTCAATCCTCATTCCTCAAACCTCAACCCTCAACCCTCAGTCCGCATACTCAATTCTCAATTCTCAATCCTCAATCCTCAATCCTCAATCTTCAATCCTCAATAATCAATCTCCAATCCTCAATCCTCAATTCTCGATCCTCAATCCTCAGGCATCAATACTCAATCTTCAATACTCAACCCCCAATCCTCACTCCTCAATCCTCAATCCTCAGACCTCAATCCTCAATCCTCAATATTCAATCATCAATACTCAATCTTCAATCCGCAATCCTCAATCCTCAATCCTCAACCCTCAATCCTCATTCCTCAAACCTCAATCCTCAACCCTCAGTCCTCATACTCAATTCTCAATTCTCAATCCTCAATTCTCAATCCTCAATCTTCAGTCCTCAATAATCAATCTCCAATTCTTGATTCTCAATCCCCAATCTTCAATCCTTAATCCTCAATCTTCAATCCCCAATCCCCAGTACTCAATCTTCAATCCTCGATGCTCAATCCTCAATCCTCAATCCTCAGTCCTCAGGCCTCAACCTTCAATCCTCAAACCTCAATCCTCAACCGTCAGTCCTCATTCTCCAACCTCAATCCTCAATCCTCAATCCTCAATCTTCAATCCCCAATACTCAATCTTCAATCCTCAATCCTCAATACTCAATCCTCAATCCTCAAGCCTCAGGCAACAATACTCAATTTTCAATACTCAATCCTCAATCCTCAATCCTCAATCCTCAATCCTCAACCATCAATCCTCATTCCTCAAACCTCAATCCTCAACCCTCAGTCCTCATCCTCAGTTCTCAATTCTCAATCCTCAATCCTCAATCCTCAATCTTCAATCCTCAATAATCAATCTCCGATCCTATGTCCTCAATCCCCAACCTTCAATCGTTAATCCTCAATCTTCAATCCTCAATCCCCAGTCATCAATCTTCAATCCTCAATGCTCAATCCTCAATCCTCAATACTCAATTCTCAATCCTCAATCCTTAATCCTCAGACCTCAAACGTCAATATTCAACCCTCAGTCCTCGTCCTCAATCCACAACCCTCAATCCTCAGTCCTCAATATTCAATCATCAATATTCAATCTTCAATCCTCAATCCTCAATCCTCAATCCTCAATCCTCAATCCTCAATCCTCAAACCTCAATCCTCAATCCTCAATATTCAATCATCAATACTCAATCTTCAATCCTCAATCCTCAATCCTCAATCCTCAATCCTCAATCCTCAATCCTCAATCCTCAATCCTCAATCCTCAATCCTCAGTCCTCAATCCCCAATCCTTAATCCTCAAACCTCAATCCTCAACCGTCAGTCCTCGTCCTCAATCCTCAAACCTCAATCATCAATCCTCAATATTCAATCATCAATACTCAATCTTCAATCCTCAATCCTCAAACCTCAATCCTCAATCCTCATTCTTCAATCCTAAATACCCAATCCTCAATTTCCAATCCTCAATCCTCAATCCTCAATTCTCAATCATCAATCCTTAATCCTCAGACCTCAAACATCAATATTCAACCCTCAGTCCTCGTCCTCAATCCACAACCCTCAATCCTCAGTCCTCAATATTCAATCATCAATATTCAATCTTCAATCCTCAATCCTCAATCCTCAATCCTCAATCCTCAATCCTCAATTTTCAACCCTGAATCCTCAATCCTCAATACTCAATCCTCTATCTTCAATCCTCAATACTCAATCTTCAATCCTTAAACCTCAATCTGCAATCCCGAATCCCCAGTACTCAATCTTCAATCCTCAATGCTCAATCCTCAATCCTCAATCCTCAGTCCTCAGTCCTCAATCTTCAATCCTCAAACCCCAATCCTCAACCGTCAGTCCTCATTCTCCATCCTCAATCCTCAATCCTCAATCCTCAATCTTCAATCCCCAATACTCAATCTTCAATCCTCAATCCTCAATCCTCAATCCTCAATCCTCAATCCTCAGGTATCAATACTCAATCTTCAATACTCAATCCTCAATCCTCAATCCTCAATCCTCAATCCTCAATCCTCAACCATCAATCCTCATTCCTCAAACCTCAATCCTCAACCCTCAGTCCTCATCCTCAATTCTCAATTCTCAATCCTCAATCGTCAATCCTCAATCTTCGATCCTCAATAATCAATCTCCGATCCTAGATCCTCAATCCCCAATCTTCAATCGTTAATCCTCAATATTCCATCCTCAATCCCCAGTCATCAATCTTCAATCCTCAATGCTCAATCCTCAACCCTCAATCCTCAATCCTCAGTCCTCAATCCCCAATCCTCAATCCTCTAACCTCAATCCTCAACCGTCAGTCCTCGTCCTCAATCCCCAATCCTCAATCCTCAACCCTCAATATTCAATCGACAATACTCAATCATCAATCCTCAATCCTCAAACCTCAATCCTCAATCCTCATTCTTCAATCCTAAATACCCAATCCTCAATCTTCAATCCTCAATCCTCAATTCTCAGGTATCAATACTCAATCTACAATATTCAATCCACAATCCTCAATCCTCAATCCTCAGGCATCAATACTCAATCTACAATATTCAATCCACAATCCTTAATCCTCAATCCACAGTCCTCAACCTTCAATACTCAATACTCAATCTTCAATCCTCAATCCTCAATCCTCAATCCTCAATCCTCAATCCTCAATCCTCAATCCTCAATATTCAATCCTCAATACTCAATCTTCAATCATCAATCCTCAATCCTCAATTCTCAGTCGTCAATCCTCAGTCATCAATCCTCAATCTTCAATACTCAATCGTCAATCCTTAGTCCTCAATCCTCAATCCTCGATCCTCGTTCCTCAAACCTCAATCCTCAACCCTCAGTCTTCATCCTCAATCCTCAGACCTCAATCCTCAACCCTCAATATTCAATCATCAATACTCAATCTTCAATCCTCAATCCTCAAACCTCAATGCTCAATCCTCATTCTTCAATACTAAACACCCAATCCTCAATCCTCAATCCTCAATCCTCAATCCTCAATCCTCAATCTTCAACCCTGAATCCTCAATCCTCAATACTCAATCCTCAATCTTCAATCCTCAATACTCAATCTTCAATCCTCAATCCTCAATCCTCAATCCTCAATATTCAATCACCAATACTCAATCTTCAATCCTCAATCCTCAATCCTCAATTCTCAATCCTCAATCCTCAATCCTCAATCCTCAATCCTCAATCCTCAATCCTCAATCCTCAATCCTCAATCCTCAATCCTCAATCCTCAATCCGCAATATTCAATCCTCAATACTCAATCTTCAATCATCAATCCTCAATCCTCAATCCTCAGTCCTCAATCCTCATGCTTCAATCCTCAATACCCAATCCTCAATCTTCAATCCTCAATCCTCAATCCTCAATCCTAATTCCTCAATCCTCATTCTTCAATCCTCAATACCCAATCCCCAATTTCAATCCTCAATCCTCAATCCTCATTTCTCAATCCTCAATCCTCAACCCTCAGCCCTCATCCTCCATACTCAGTACTCAATCCTCTATCCTCAATCTTCAATCCTCAATACTCAATCTTCAATCCTCATTCCACAATCCTCAAACCTCAATCCTCAATCTTCAATCCTCAATACTCAATCTGCAATCCTCAATCCTCAAACCTCAATCCTCAATCCTCATTCCTCAATCCTCAATACCCAATCCTCAATCCTCAATCCTCGATCCTCAATCCTCAATATTCAATCATCAATACTCAATCTTCACTCCTCAATCTTCAATCCTCAATACTCAATCTTCAATCCCCAATCCTCAATCCTCAATCCTCAAACCTCAATCCTCAATCCTCAATATTCAATCATCAATACTCAATCTTCAATCCTCAATCCTCAAACCTCAACCCTCAATCCTCATTCTTCAATCCTAAATACCCAATCCTCAATCTTCAATCCTCAATCCTCAATCCTCAATTCTCAATCCTCAATCCTTAATCCCCGGACCTCAAACATCAATATTCAGCCCTGAGCCCTCGCCCACAATCCACAACCCTCAATCCGCAGTCCTCAATATTCAATCATCAATATTCAATCTTCAATCCTCAATCCTCAATCCTCAATCCTCAATCCTCAATCCTCAATCCTCAATCCTCAATCCTCAATCTTCAACCCTGAATCCTCAATCCTCAATACTCAATCCTCAATCTTCAATCCTCAATACTCAATCTTCAATCCTCAATCCTCAATCCTCAATCCTCAATCCTCAATCTTCAATCCTCAACACTCAATCTTCAATACTCAATCCTCAATCCTCAATCCTCAATCCTCATTCTTCAATCCTCAACACCCAATCCTCAATCTTCAATCCTCAATCCTCAATCCTCAATCCTAATTCCTCAATCCTCATTCTTCAATCCTCAATACCCATTCTTCAATCCTCAATAATCAATCTCCAATCCTCAATCCTCAATCCTCGATCCTCAATCCTCAGGCATCAATACTCAATCTTCAATACTCAATCCTCAATCCTCAATCCTCAATCCTCAATCCTCAAACCTCAATCCTCAATCCTCAATATTCAATCATCAATACTCAATCTTCAATCCTCAATCCTCAATCCTCAATCCTCAATCCTCAACCCTCAATCCTCAATCCTCAATCCTCAATCCTCAATCCTCAATCCTCAATCCACAATCCTCAACCTTCAATACTCAATAATCAATCTCCAATCCTAGATCCTCAATCCTCAATCCTCAATCCTCATTCCTCAATCCTCAATACCCAATCCTCAATCTTCAATCCTCAAACATCAATCCTCAATTCTCAATCCTCAATCCTCAGTCCTCAGTCGTCGAATCTCAATCCCCGATGCTCAGCACGCATCCTCAATCCTCAGTCCTCAATCCTCAATCCTCAAACCTAAATCCTCTACCGTCAGTCCTCGTCCTCAATCCTCAAACCTCAATCCCCAATCCCCAATACTCAATCTTCAATCCTCAATCCTCAATACTCAATCCTCAATCCTCAAGCCTCAGGCAACAATACTCAATCTTCAATACTCAATCCTCAATCCTCAATCCTCAATCCTCAATCCTCAACCATCAATCCTCATTCCTCAAACCTCAATTCTCAACCCTCAGTCCTCATCCTCAGTTCTCAATTCTCAATCCTCAATCCTCAATCCTCAATCTTCAATCCTCAATAATCAATCTCCGATCCTAGGTCCTCAATCCCCAACCTTCAATCGTTAATCCTCAATCTTCAATCCTCAATCCCCAGTCATCAATCTTCAATCCTCAATGCTCAATCCTCAATCCTCAATCCTCAGTCCTCAATCCCCAATCCTTAATCCTCAAACCTCAATCCTCAACCGTCAGTCCTCGTCCTCAATCCTCAAACCTCAATCATCAATCCTCAATATTCAATCATCAATACTCAATCTTCAATCCTCAATCCTCAAACCTCAATCCTCAATCCTCATTCTTCAATCCTAAATACCCAATCCTCAATTTCCAATCCTCAATCCTCAATCCTCAATTCTCAATCCTCAATCCTTAATCCTCAGACCTCAAACATCAATATTCAATCATCAATACTCAATCTTGAATACTCAATCTTCAATCCTCAATACTCAACCTTCAATCCTCAATCCTCAATCCTCAATCCTCAATCCTCAATTCTCAGGCATCAATACTCAATCTACAATATTCAATCCACAATCCTCAATCCTCAATCCTCAGGCATCAATACTCAATCCTCAATCCTCAATTCTCAATCCTCAATCCTTAATACTCAGACCTCAAACATCAGTATTCAACCCTCAGCCCTCGTCCTCAATCCACAACCCTCAATCCTCAGTCCTCAATATTCAATCATCAATATTCAATCTTCAATCCTCAATCCTCAATCCTCAATCCTCGATCCTCAATCCTCAATTTTCAACCCTGAATCCTCAATCCTCAATACTCAATCCTCAATCTTCAATCCTCAATACCCAATCTTCAATCCTCAATCCTCAATCCTCAATCCTCAATCCTCAATCTTCAATCCTCAACACTAATCTTCAATCCTCAATCCCCAATCCTCAGTCCTCAATCCTCATTCTTCAATCCTCAATACCCAATCCTCAATCTTCAACCCTCAATCCTCAATCCTCAATCCTAATTCCTCAATCCTCATTCTTCAATCCTCAATACCCAATCCTCAATTTCAATCCTCAATCCTCAATCCTCATTACTCAATCCTCAATCTTCAACCCTCAGCCCTCATCCTCCATCCTCAGTACTCAATCCTCTATCCTCAATCTTCAATCCTCAATACTCAATCTTCGATCCTCATTCCTCAATCCTCAATCCTCAATCCTCAATCTTCAATCGCCAATACTCAATCTGCAATCCCCAATACTCAAACCTCAATCCTCGATCCTCATTACTCAATCCTCAATACCCAATCCTCAATCCTCAATCCCCAATCCTCAATCCTCAATATTCAATCATCAATACTCAATCTTGAATACTCAATCTTCAATCCTCAATACTCAACCTTCAATCCTCAATCCTCAATCCTCAATCCTCAATCCTCAATTCTCAGGCATCAATACTCAATCTACAATATTCAATCCACAATCCTCAATCCTCAATCCTCAGGCATCAATACTCAATCTACAATATTCAATCCACAATCCTTAATCCTCAATCCACAATCCTCAACCTTCAATACTCAATACTCAATCTTCAATCCTCAATCCTCAATCCTCAATCCTCAATCCTCAATCCTCAATCCTCAATATTCAATCCTCAATACTCAATCTTCAATCATCAATCCTCAATCCTCAATTCTCAGTCGTCAATCCTCAGTCATCAATCCTCAATCTTCAATACTCAATCGTCAATCCTTAGTCCTCAATCCTCAATCCTCGATCCTCGTTCCTCAAACCTCAATCCTCAACCGTCAGTCCTCGTCCTCAATCCTCAATCCTCAATCCTCAATCCTCAATATTCAATCGACAATACTCAATCATCAATCCTCAATCCTCAAACCTCAATCCTCAATCCTCATTCTTCAATCCTAAATACCCAATCCTCAATCTTCAATCCTCAATCCTCAATCCTCAATTCTCAATCCTCAATCCTTAATACTCAGACCTCAAACATCAATATTCAACCCTCAGCCCTCGTCCTCAATCCACAACCCTCAATCCTCAGTCCTCAATATTCAATCATCAATATTCAATCTTCAATCCTCAATCCTCAATCCTCAATCCTCGATCCTCAATCCTCAATTTTCAACCCTGAATCCTCAATCCTCAATACTCAATCCTCAATCTTCAATCCTCAATACCCAATCTTCAATCCTCAATCCTCAATCCTCAATCCTCAATCCTCAATCCTCAATCTTCAATCCTCAACACTAATCTTCAATCCTCAATCCCCAATCCTCAGTCCTCAATCCTCATTCTTCAATCCTCAATACCCAATCCTCAATCTTCAACCCTCAATCCTCAATCCTCAATCCTAATTCCTCAATCCTCATTCTTCAATCCTCAATACCCAATCCTCAATTTCAATCCTCAATCCTCAATCCTCATTTCTCAATCCTCAATCTTCAACCCTCAGCCCTCATCCTCCATCCTCAGTACTCAATCCTCTATCCTCAATCTTCAATCCTCAATACTCAATCCACATTCTTCAATCCTAAATACCCAATCCTTAATCTTCAATCCTCAATCCTCAATCCTCAATTCTCAATCCTCAATCCTTAATCCTCAGACCTCAAACATCAATATTCAACCCTCAGTCCTCGTCCTCAATCCACAACCCTCAATCCTCAGTCCTCAATATTCAATCATAAATATTCAATCTTCAATCCTCAATCCTCAATCCTCAATCCTCAATCCTCAATCCTCAATCCTCAGTCTTCAACCCTGAATCCTCAATTCTCAATCCTCAATCTTCAATCCTCAATACTCAATCTTCAATCCTCAATCCTCAATCGTCAATCCTCAATCCTCAATTTTCAATCCTCAACTATCAATCTTCAATCCTCAATCCTCAATCCTCAACCCTCAATCCTCAATCCTCATTCTTCAATCCTCAATACACAATCCTCAATCTTCAGTCCTCAATCCTCAATCCTCAATCCTAATTCCTCAATCCTCATTCTTCAATCCTCAATACCCAATCCTCAATTTCTATCCTCAATCCTCAATCCTCATTTCTCAATCCTCAACCCTCAACCCTCAGCCCTCATCCTCCATCCTCAGTACTCAATCCTCTATCCTCAATCTTCAATCCTCAATACTCAATCTTCAATCCTCATTCCTCAATCCTCAATCCTCAATCCTCAATCTTCAATCCTCAAACATGAATCCTCAATTCTCAATCCTCAATCCTCAGTCCTCAGTCGTCGAACCTCAATCCCCGACCCTTAGCACTCATCCTCAATCCTCGTTCCTCAATCCTCAATCCTCAAACCTAAATCCTCTACCGTCAGTCCTCGTCCTCAATCCTCAAACCTCAATCCTCAATCCTCAATATTCAATCATCAATACTCAATCCTCAATCTTCAATCCTCAATACCCAATCTTCAATCCTCAACCCTCAATCCTCAATCCTCAATCCTCAATCTTCAATCCTCAACACTAATCTTCAATCCTCAATCCCCAATCCTCAATCCTCAATCCTCATTCTTCAATCCTCAATACCCAATCCTCAATCTTCAATCCTCAATCCTCAATCCTCAATCCTAATTCCTCAATCCTCATTCTTCAATCCTCAATACCCAATCCTCAATTTCAATCCTCAATCCTCAATCCTCATTTCTCAATCCTCAATCTTCAACCCTCAGCCCTCATCCTCCATCCTCAGTACTCAATCCTCTATCCTCAATCTTCAATCCTCAAAACTCAATCCTCAATCCTCAGGCATCAATACTCAATCTACAATATTCAATCCACAATCCTTAATCCTCAATCCACAATCCTCAACCTTCAATACTCAATACTCAATCTTCAATCCTCAATCCTCAATCCTCAATCCTCAATCCTCAATCCTCAATCCTCAATATTCAATCGTCAATACTCAATCTTCAATCATCAATCCTCATTCCTCAATTCTCAGTCGTCAATCCTCAGTCATCAATCCTCAATCTTCAATACTCAATCGTCAATCCTTAGTCCTCAATCCTGAATCCTCGATCCTCGTTCCTCAAACCTCAATCCTCAACCCTCAGTCTTCATCCTCAATCCTCAAACCACAATCCTCAACCCTCAATATTCAATCATCAATACTCAATCTTCAATCCTCAATCCTCAAACCTCAATCCTCAATCCTCATTCTTCAATACTAAACACCCAATCCTCAATCCTCAATTCTCAATCCTCAATCCTCAATCCTCAATCCTCAATCTTCAACACTGAATCCTCAATCCTCAATACTCAATCCTCAATCTTCAATCCTCAATACTCAATCTTCAATCCCCAATCCTCAAACATCAATCCTCAATCCACATTCTTCAATCCTAAATACCCAATCCTTAATCTTCAATCCTCAATCCTCAATCCTCAGTTCTCAATCCTCAATCCTTAATCCTCAGATCTCAAACATCAATATTCAACCCTCAGTCCTCGTCCTCAATCCACAACCCTCAATCCTCAGTCCTCAATATTCAATCATAAATATTCAATCTTCAATCCACAATCCTCAATCCTCAATCCTCAATCCTCAATCCTCAGTCTTCAACCCTGAATCCTCAATACTCAATCCTCAATCTTCAATCCTCAATACTCAATATTCAATCCTCAATCCTCAATCGTCAGTCCTCAATCCTCAATTTTCAATCCTCAACACTCAATCTTCAATCCTCAATCCTCAATCCTCAATCCTCAATCCTCATTCTTCAATCCTCAATACCCAATCCTCAATCTTCAGTCCTCAATCCTCAATCCTCAATCCTCATTCCTCAATCCTCATTCTTCAATCCTCAATACTCAATCCTCAATTTCTATCCTCAATCCTCAATCCTCATTTCTCAATCGTCAACCCTCAACCCTCAGCCCTCAACCTCCATCCTCAGTACTCAATCCTCTATCCTCAATCTTCAATCCTCAATACTCAATCTTCAATCCTCATTCCTCAATCCTCAATCCTCAATCCTCAATCTTCAATCCTCAAACATCAATCCTCAATTCTCAGTCCTCAATCCTCAGTCCTCAGTCGTCGAACCTCAATCCCCGACCCTTAGCACTCATCCTTAATCCTCATTCCTCAATCCTCAATCCTCAATATTCAACCCTCAGCCCTCATCCTCCATCCTCAATCCTCAATCCTCAACCCCAACCTTCAATCCTCAATTCTCAATCTTCAATCCTCGATCCTCAATCCTCAATCCTCCATATTCAATCATCAATACTCAATATTCAACCCTCAATCTTCAATCCTCAATACTCAATCTTCAATACTGAATCCTCAATCCTCAATCCTCAATCCTCAATTCTCAATCCTCAGGCATCAATACTCAATCTACAATGTTCAATCCTCAGTCCTTAATCCTCAATCCACAATCCTCAACATTCAATACTCAATACTCAATCTTCAGTCCTCAATCCTCAATCCTCAATCCTCAATACTCAATCCTCAATCCTCAATATTCAATCCTCAATACTCAATCTTCAATCATCAATCCTCAATCCTCAATTCTCAGTCGTCAATCCTCAGTCATCAATCCTCAATCTTCAATACTCAATCGTCAATCCTTAGTCCCCAATCCTCAATCCTCAATCCTCGTTCCTCCAACCTCAATCCTCAACCCTCAGTCTTCATCCTCAATCCTCAAACCTCAATCCTCAATCCTCAGTATTCAATCATCAATACTCAATCTTGAATCCTCAATCCTCAAACCTCAATCCTCAATCCTCATTCTTCAATCCTCAACACTCAATCTTCAATCCTCAATCCTCAATCCTCAATCCTCAATCCTCATTCTTCAATCCTCAATACCCAATCCTCAATGTTCAATCCTCAATCCTCAATCCTCAATCCTAATTCCTCAATCCTGATTCTTCAGTCCTCAATACACAATCCTCAATTTCAATGCTCAATCCTCAATCCTCATTTCTCAATCCTCAATCCTCAACCCTTAGCCCTCATCATCCATCCTCAGTACTCAATCCTCTATCCTCAATCTTCAATCCTCAATACTCAATCCTCAATCCTCATTCCTCAAATCCTCAATCCTCAATCCTCAATCTTCAATGCTCAATACTCAATCTGCAATCCTCAATCCTCAAACCTCAATCCTCAATCCTCATTCCTCAATCCTCAATACCCAATCCTCAATCCTCAATTCTCAATCCTCAATCCTCAATATTCAATCATCAATACTCAATCTTCAATCCTCAATCTTTAATCCTCAATACTCAATCTTCAATCCTCAATCCTCAATCCTCAATCCTCAATCCTCTATCCTCAGGCATCAATACTCAATCTACAATGTTCAATCCTCAATCCTTAATCCTCAATCCACAATCCTCAACCTTCAATACTCAATATTCAATCTTCAATCCTCAATCCTCAATCCTCAATCCTCAATCCTCAATCCTCAAACCTCAATCCTCAATCCTCAATATTCAATCATCAATACTCAATCTTCAATCCTCAATCCTCAATCCTCAATCCTCAATCCTCAATCCTCAATCCTCAATCCTCAATCCTCAATCCTCAATCCTCAATCCTCAATCCACAATCCTCAACCTTCAATACTCAATAATCAATCTCCAATCCTAGATCCTCAATCCTCAATCCTCAATCCTCATTCCTCAATCCTCAATACCCAATCCTCAATCTTCAATCCTCAAACATCAATCCTCAATTCTCAATCCTCAATCCTCAGTCCTCAGTCGTCGAATCTCAATCCCCGATGCTTAGCACGCATCCTCAATCCTCAGTCCTCAATCCTCAATCCTCAAACCTAAATCCTCTACCGTCAGTCCTCGTCCTCAATCCTCAAACCTCAATCCCCAATCCCCAATACTCAATCTTCAATCCTCAATCCTCAATACTCAATCCTCAATCCTCAAGCCTCAGGCAACAATACTCAATCTTCAATACTCAATCCTCAATCCTCAATCCTCAATCCTCAATCCTCAACCATCAACCCTCATTCCTCAAACCTCAATCCTCAACCCTCAGTCCTCATCCTCAGTTCTCAATTCTCAATCCTCAATCCTCAATCCTCAATCTTCAATCCTCAATAATCAATCTCCGATCCTAGGTCCTCAATCCCCAACCTTCAATCGTTAATCCTCAATCTTCAATCCTCAATCCCCAGTCATCAATCTTCAATCCTCAATGCTCAATCCTCAATCCTCAATCCTCAGTCCTCAATCCCCAATCCTTAATCCTCAAACCTCAATCCTCAACCGTCAGTCCTCGTCCTCAATCCTCAAACCTCAATCATCAATCCTCAATATTCAATCATCAATACTCAATCTTCAATCCTCAATCCTCAAACCTCAATCCTCAATCCTCATTCTTCAATCCTAAATACCCAATCCTCAATTTCCAATCCTCAATCCTCAATCCTCAATTCTCAATCCTCAATCCTTAATCCTCAGACCTCAAACATCAATATTCAATCATCAATACTCAATCTTGAATACTCAATCTTCAATCCTCAATACTCAACCTTCAATCCTCAATCCTCAATCCTCAATCCTCAATCCTCAATTCTCAGGCATCAATACTCAATCTACAATATTCAATCCACAATCCTCAATCCTCAATCCTCAGGCATCAATACTCAATCCTCAATCCTTAATACTCAGACCTCAAACATCAGTATTCAACCCTCAGCCCTCGTCCTCAATCCACAACCCTCAATCCTCAGTCCTCAATATTCAATCATCAATATTCAATCTTCAATCCTCAATCCTCAATCCTCAATCCTCGATCCTCAATCCTCAATTTTCAACCCTGAATCCTCAATCCTCAATACTCAATCCTCAATCTTCAATCCTCAATACCCAATCTTCAATCCTCAATCCTCAATCCTCAATCCTCAATCCTCAATCTTCAATCCTCAACACTAATCTTCAATCCTCAATCCCCAATCCTCAGTCCTCAATCCTCATTCTTCAATCCTCAATACCCAATCCTCAATCTTCAACCCTCAATCCTCAATCCTCAATCCTAATTCCTCAATCCTCATTCTTCAATCCTCAATACCCAATCCTCAATTTCAATCCTCAATCCTCAATCCTCATTACTCAATCCTCAATCTTCAACCCTCAGCCCTCATCCTCCATCCTCAGTACTCAATCCTCTATCCTCAATCTTCAATCCTCAATACTCAATCTTCGATCCTCATTCCTCAATCCTCAATCCTCGATCCTCAATCCTCAATTTTCAACCCTGAATCCTCAATCCTCAATCCTCAATCCTCAATCCTCAATCTTCAATCGCCAATACTCAATCTGCAATCCCCAATACTCAAACCTCAATCCTCGATCCTCATTACTCAATCCTCAATACCCAATCCTCAATCCTCAATCCCCAATCCTCAATCCTCAATATTCAATCATCAATACTCAATCTTGAATACTCAATCTTCAATCCTCAATACTCAACCTTCAATCCTCAATCCTCAATCCTCAATCCTCAATCCTCAATTCTCAGGCATCAATACTCAATCTACAATATTCAATCCACAATCCTCAATCCTCAATCCTCAGGCATCAATACTCAATCTACAATATTCAATCCACAATCCTTAATCCTCAATCCACAATCCTCAACCTTCAATACTCAATACTCAATCTTCAATCCTCAATCCTCAATCCTCAATCCTCAATCCTCAATCCTCAATCCTCAATATTCAATCCTCAATACTCAATCTTCAATCATCAATCCTCAATCCTCAATTCTCAGTCGTCAATCCTCAGTCATCAATCCTCAATCTTCAATACTCAATCGTCAATCCTTAGTCCTCAATCCTCAATCCTCGATCCTCGTTCCTCAAACCTCAATCCTCAACCGTCAGTCGTCGTCCTCAATCCTCAATCCTCAATCCTCAATCCTCAATATTCAATCGACAATACTCAATCATCAATCCTCAATCCTCAAACCTCAATCCTCAATCCTCATTCTTCAATCCTAAATACCCAATCCTCAATCTTCAATCCTCAATCCTCAATCCTCAATTCTCAATCCTCAATCCTTAATACTCAGACCTCAAACATCAATATTCAACCCTCAGCCCTCGTCCTCAATCCACAACCCTCAATCCTCAGTCCTCAATATTCAATCATCAATATTCAATCTTCAATCCTCAATCCTCAATCCTCAATCCTCGATCCTCAATCCTCAATTTTCAACCCTGAATCCTCAATCCTCAATACTCAATCCTCAATCTTCAATCCTCAATACCCAATCTTCAATCCTCAATCCTCAATCCTCAATCCTCAATCCTCAATCCTCAATCTTCAATCCTCAACACTAATCTTCAATCCTCAATCCCCAATCCTCAGTCCTCAATCCTCATTCTTCAATCCTCAATACCCAATCCTCAATCTTCAACCCTCAATCCTCAATCCTCAATCCTAATTCCTCAATCCTCATTCTTCAATCCTCAATACCCAATCCTCAATTTCAATCCTCAATCCTCAATCCTCATTTCTCAATCCTCAATCTTCAACCCTCAGCCCTCATCCTCCATCCTCAGTACTCAATCCTCTATCCTCAATCTTCAATCCTCAATACTCAATCTTCAACCATCAATCCTCAATCCTCAATTCTCAGTCGTCAATCCTCAATCCTCAATCCTCAATCCTCAATCCTCAATCTTCAACCCTGAATCCTCAATCCTCAATACTCAATCCTCAATCTTCAAT
Organism: Calliopsis andreniformis; assembly: GCF_051401765.1. Classification (NCBI taxonomy): domain Eukaryota; kingdom Metazoa; phylum Arthropoda; class Insecta; order Hymenoptera; family Andrenidae; genus Calliopsis; species Calliopsis andreniformis. The sequence continues at coordinate 767,913 of NW_027480561.1, forward strand.
CCTCAATACTCAATCTTCAACCCTCAATCCTCAATCCTCAATCCTCAATATTCAATCATCAATACTCAATCTTCAATCCTCAATCCTCAATCCTCAATTCCCAATCCTCAATCCTCAATCCTCAATCCTCAATCCTCAATCCTCAATCCTCAATCCTCAATCCTCAATCCTCAATCCTCAATCCTCAATCCTCAATCCGCAATATTCAATCCTCAATACTCAATCTTCAATCATCAATCCTCAATCCTCAATTCTCAGTCGTCAATCCTCAGCCATCAATCCTCAATCTTCAATACTCAATCGTCAATCCTTAGTCCTCAATCCTCAATCCTCAATCATCGTTCCTCAAACCTCAATCCTCAACCCTCAGTCTTCATCCTCAATCCTCAAACCTCAATCCTCAATCCTCAATATTCAATCATCAATACTCAATCTTCAATCCCCAATCCTCAAACCTCAATCCTCAATCCACATTCTTCAATCCTAAATACCCAATCCTTAATCTTCAATCCTCAATCCTGAATCCTCAATTCTCAATCCTCAATCCTTAATCCTCAGACCTCAAACATCAATATTCAACCCTCAGTCCTCGTCCTCAATCCACAACCCTCAATCCTCAGTCCTCAATATTCAATCATAAATATTCAATCTTCAATCCTCAATCCTCAATCCTCAATCCTCAATCCTCAATCCTCAATCCTCAGTCTTCAACCCTGAATCCTCAATTCTCAATCCTCAATCTTCAACCCTCAATACTCAATCTTCAATCCTCAATCCTCAATCGTCAATCCTCAATCCTCAATTTTCAATCCTCAACTATCAATCTTCAATCCTCAATCCTCAATCCTCAACCCTCAATCCTCAATCCTCATTCTTCAATCCTCAATACACAATCCTCAATCTTCAGTCCTCAATCCTCAACCCTCAATCCTAATTCCTCAATCCTCATTCTTCAATCCTCAATACCCAATCCTCAATTTCTATCCTCAATCCTCAATCATCATTTCTCAATCCTCAACCCTCAACCCTCAGCCCTCATCCTCCATCCTCAGTACTCAATCCTCTATCCTCAATCTTCAATCCTCAATACTCAATCTTCAATCCTCATTCCTCAATCCTCAATCCTCAATCCTCAATCTTCAATCCTCAAACATGAATCCTCAATTCTCAATCCTCAATCCTCAGTCCTCAGTCGTCGAACCTCAATCCCCGACCCTTAGCACTCATCCTTAATCCTCATTCCTCAATCCTCAATCCTCAATATTCAACCCTCAGCCCTCATCCTCCATCCTCAATCCTCAATCCTCAATCCCCAACCTTCAATCCTCAATTCTCAATCCTCAATCCTCAATATTCAATCCTCAATACTCAATCTTCAATCATCAATCCTCAATCCTCAATTCTCAGTCGTCAATCCTCAGTCATCAATCCTCAATCTTCAATACTCAATCGTCAATCCTTAGTCCCCAACCCTCAATCCTCAATCCTCGTTCCTCCAACCTCAATCCTCAACCCTCAGTCTTCATCCTCAATCCTCGATCCTCAATCCTCAATCCTTAATATTCAATCATCAATACTCAATCTTCAACCCTCAATCTTCAATCCTCAATACTCAATCTTCAATACTGAATCCTCAATCCTCAATCCTCAATCCTCAATTCTCAATCCTCAGGCATCAATACTCAATCTACAATGTTCAATCCTCAGTCCTTAATCCTCAATCCACAATCCTCAACATTCAATACTCAATACTCAATCTTCAGTCCTCAATCCTCAATCCTCAATCCTCAATACTCAATCCTCAATCCTCAATATTCAATCCTCAATACTCAATCTTCAATCATCAATCCTCAATCCTCAATTCTCAGTCGTCAATCCTCAGTCATCAATCCTCAATCTTCAATACTCAATCGTCAATCCTTAGTCCCCAACCCTCAATCCTCAATCCTCGTTCCTCCAACCTCAATCCTCAACCCTCAGTCTTCATCCTCAATCCTCAAACCTCAATCCTCAATCCTCAGTATTCAATCATCAATACCCAATCTTGAATCCTCAATCCTCAAACCTCAATCCTCAATCCTCATTCTTCAATCCTCAACACTCAATCTTCAATCCTCAATCCTCAATCCTCAATCCTCAATCCTCATTCTTCAATCCTCAATACCCAATCCTCAATGTTCAATCCTCAATCCTCAATCCTCATTCCTCAATCCTCAATACCCAATCCTCAATCCTCAATTCTCAATCCTCAATCCTCAATATTCAATCATCAATACTCAATCTTCAATCCTCAATCTTTAATCCTCAATACTCAATCTTCAATCCTCAATCCTCATCCTCAATCCTCAATCCTCTATCCTCAGGCATCAATACTCAATCTACAATGTTCAATCCTCAATCCTTAATCCTCAATCCACAATCCTCAACCTTCAATACTCAATATTCAATCTTCAATCCTCAATCCTCAATCCTCAATCCTCAATCCTCAATCCTCAATCCTCAATATTCAATCCTCAATACTCAATCTTCAATCATCAATCCTCAATCCTCAATTCTCAGTCGTCAATCCTCAGTCATCAATCCTCAATCTTCAATACTCAATCGTCAATCCTTAGTCCTCAATCCTCAAACCTCAATCCTCGTTCCTCAAACCTCAATCCTCAACCCTCAGTCTTCATCCTCAATCCTCAAACCTCAATCCCCAATCCTCAATATTCAAACATCAATACTCAATCTTCAATCCTCAATCCTCAAACCTCAATCCTCAATCCTCATTCTTCAATCCTAAATACCCAATCCTCAATCTTCAATCCTCAAACCTCAATACTCAATTCTCAATCCTCAATCCTTAATCCTCAGACCACAAACATCAATATTCAACCCCCAGTCCTCGTCCTCAATACACAACCCTCAATCCTCAGTTCTCAATATTCAATCATCAATATTCAATCTTCAATCCTCAATCCTCAATCCTCAATCCTCAATCCTCAATCCTCAATCTTCAACCCTGAATCCTCAATCCTCAATACTCAATCGTCAATCTTAAATCCTCAATACTCAATCTTCAATCCTCAATCCTCAATCCTCAATCCTCAATCCTCAATCTTCAACCCTCAACACTCAATCTTCAATCCTCAATCCTCAATCCTCAATCTTCAATCCTCAACACTAATCTTCAATCCTCAATCCTCAATCCTCAATCCTCAATCCTCATTCTTCAATCCTCAATACCCAATCCTCAATCTTCAATCCTCAATCCTCAATCCTCAATCCTAATCCCTCAATCCTCATTCTTCAATCCTCAATACCCAATCCTCAATTTCAATTCTCAATCCTCAATCCTCATTTCTCAATCCTCAATCCTCAACCCTCAGCACTCATCCTCCATCCTCAATCCTCAATCCTCAATACTCAATCCTCAATCCTCAATCCTCAATCCTCAATTCTCAACCTTCAATCCTCGATCCTCAATCATCAATCCTCAATATTCAATCATCAATACTCAATCTTCAACCCTCAATCTTCAATCCTCAATACTCAATCTTCAATCCTCAATCCTCAATCCTCAATCCTCAATCCTCAATCCTCAATCCTCAGGCATCAATACTCAATCTACAATATTCAATCCTCAGTCCTTAATCCTCAATCCACAATCCTCAACCTTCAATACTCAATACTCAATCTTCAATCCTCAATCCTCAATCCTCAATCCTCTATCCTCAATCCTCAATCCTCAATATTCAATCCTCAATGCTCAATCTTCAATCATGAATCCTCAATCCTCAATTCTCAGTCGTCAATCCTCAGTCATCAATCCTCAATCTTCAATCCTCAATCCTCAATCCTCAATCCTCAATCCTCATTCTTCAAACCTCAATACCCAATCCTCAATCTTCAGTCCTCAATCCTCAATCCTCAATCCTAATTCCTCAATCCTCATTCTTCAATCCTCAATAACCAATCCTCAATTTCTATCCTCAATCCTCAATCCTCATTTCTCAATCCTCAACCCTCAACCCTCAGCCCTCAACCTCCATCCTCAGTACTCAATCCTCTATCCTCAATCTTCAATCCTCAATACTCAATCTTCAATCCTCATTCCTCAATCCTCAATCCTCAATCCTCAATCTTCAATCCTCAAACATCAATCCTCAATTCTCAGTCCTCAATCCTCAGTCCTCAGTCGTCGAACCTCAATCCCCGACCCTTAGCACTCATCCTTAATCCTCATTCCTCAATCCTCAATCCTCAATATTCAACCCTCAGCCCTCATCCTCCATCCTCAATCCTCAATCCTCAATCCCCAACCTTCAATCCTCAATACTCAATCTTCAATCCTCGATCCTCAATCCTCAATCCTCAATATTCAATCATCAATACTCAATCTTCAACCCTCAATCTTCAATCCTCAATACTCAATCTTCAATACTGAATCCTCAATCCTCAATCCTCAATCCTCAATTCTCAATCCTCAGGCATCAATACTCAATCTACAGTGTTCAATCCTCAGTCCTTAATCCTCAATCCACAATCCTCAACCTTCAATACTCAATACTCAATCTTCAGTCCTCAATCCTCAATCCTCAATCCTCAATACTCAATCCTCAATCCTCAATATTCAATCCTCAATACTCAATCTTCAATCATCAATCCTCAATCCTCATTTCTCAGTCGTCAATCCTCAGTCATCAATCCTCAATCTTCAATACTCAATCGTCAATCCTTAGTCCCCAATCCTCAATCCTCAATCCTCGTTCCTCAAACCTCAATCCTCAACCCTCAGTCTTCATCCTCAATCCTCAAACCTCAATCCTCAATCCTCAGTATTCAATCATCAATACTCAATCTTCAATCCTCAATCCTCAAACCTCAATCCTCAATCCTCATTCTTCAATCCTCAACACTCAATCTTCAATCCTCAATCCTCAATCCTCAATCCTCAATCCTCATTCTTCAATCCTCAATACCCAATCCTCAATGTTCAATCCTCAATGCTCAATCCTCAATCCTAATTCCTCAATCCTGATTCTTCAGTCCTCTATACCCAATCCTCAATTTCAATGCTCAATCCTCAATCCTCATTTCTCAATCCTCAATCCTCAACCCTCAGCCCTCATCCTCCATCCTCAGTACTCAATCCTCTATCCTCAATCTTCAATCCTCAATACTCAATCTTCGATCCTCATTCCTCAATCCTCAATCCTCAATCCTCAATCTTCAATCGCCAATACTCAATCTGCAATCCCCAATACTCAAACCTCAATCCTCAATCCTCATTACTCAATCCTCAATACCCAATCCTCAATCCTCAATCCTCAATCCTCAATCCTCAATATTCAATCATCAATACTCAATCTTGAATCCTCAATCCTCAATCCTCAATACTCAACCTTCAATCCTCAACCCTCAATCCTCAATCCTCAATCCTCAATCCTCAGGCATCAATATGCAATCTACAATATTCAATCCACAATCCTCAATCCTCAATCCTCAGGCATCAATACTCAATCTACAATATTCAATCCACAATCCTTAATCCTCAATCCACAATCCTCAACCTTCAATACTCAATACTCAATCTTCAATCCTCAATCCTCAATCCTCAATCCTCAATCCTCAATCCTCAATCCTCAATATTCAATCGTCAATACTCAATCTTCAATCATCAATCCTCATTCCTCAATTCTCAGTCGTCAATCATCAGTCATCAATCCTCAATCTTCAATACTCAATCGTCAATCCTTAGTCCTCAATCCTCAATCCTCGATCCTCGTTCCTCAAACCTCAATCCTCAACCCTCAGTCTTCATCCTCAATCCTCAAACCTCAATCCTCAACCCTCAATACTCAATCATCAATACTCAATCTTCAATCCTCAATCCTAAAACCTCAATCCTCAATCCTGATTCTTCAATCCTCAATACCCAATCCTCAATTTCAATTCTCAATCCTCAATCCTCATTTCTCAATCCTCAATCCTCAACCCTCAGCACTCATCCTCCATCCTCAATCCTCAATCCTCAATACTCAATCCTCAATCCTCAATCCTCAATCCTCAATTCTCAACCTTCAATCCTCGATCCTCAATCATCAATCCTCAATATTCAATCATCAATACTCAATATTCAATCCTCAATCCTCAATCGTCAGTCCTCAATCCTCAATTTTCAATCCTCAACACTCAATCTTCAATCCTCAATCCTCAATCCTCAATCCTCAATCCTCATTCTTCAATCCTCAATACCCAATCCTCAATCTTCAGTCCTCAATCCTCAATCCTCAATCCTCATTCCTCAATCCTCATTCTTCAATCCTCAATACTCAATCCTCAATTTCTATCCTCAATCCTCAATCCTCATTTCTCAATCCTCAACCCTCAACCCTCAGCCCTCAACCTCCATCCTCAGTACTCAATCCTCTATCCTCAATCTTCAATCCTCAATACTCAATCTTCAATCCTCATTCCTCAATCCTCAATCCTCAATCCTCAATCTTCAATCCTCAAACATCAATCCTCAATTCTCAGTCCTCAATCCTCAGTCCTCAGTCGTCGAACCTCAATCCCCGACCCTTAGCACTCATCCTTAATCCTCATTCCTCAATCCTCAATCCTCAATATTCAACCCTCAGCCCTCATCCTCCATCCTCAATCCTCAATCCTCAATCCCCAACCTTCAATCCTCAATTCTCAATCTTCAATCCTCGATCCTCAATCCTCAATCCTCAATATTCAATCATCAATACTCAATCTTCAACCCACAATCTTCAATCCTCAATACTCAATCTTCAATACTGAATCCTCAATCCTCAATCCTCAATCCTCAATTCTCAATCCTCAGGCATCAATACTCAATCTACAATGTTCAATCCTCAGTCCTTAATCCTCAATCCACAATCCTCAACATTCAATACTCAATACTCAATCTTCAGTCCTCAATCCTCAATCCTCAATCCTCAATACTCAATCCTCAATCCTCAATATTCAATCCTCAATACTCAATCTTCAATCATCAATCCTCAATCCTCAATACTCAGTCGTCAATCCTCAGTCATCAATCCTCAATCTTCAATACTCAATCGTCAATCCTTAGTCCCCAATCCTCAATCCTCAATCCTCGTTCCTCCAACCTCAATCCTCAACCCTCAGTCTTCATCCTCAATCCTCAAACCTCAATCCTCAATCCTCAGTATTCAATCATCAATACTCAATCTTGAATCCTCAATCCTCAAACCTCAATCCTCAATCCTCATTCTTCAATCCTCAACACTCAATCTTCAATCCTCAATCCTCAATCCTCAATCCTCAATCCTCATTCTTCAATCCTCAATACCCAATCCTCAATGTTCAATCCTCAATCCTCAATCCTCAATCCTAATTCCTCAATCCTGATTCTTCAGTCCTCAATACACAATCCTCAATTTCAATGCTCAATCCTCAATCCTCATTTCTCAATCCTCAATCCTCAACCCTTAGCCCTCATCCTCCATCCTCAGTACTCAATCCTCTATCCTCAATCTTCAATCCTCAATACTCAATCCTCAATCCTCATTCCTCAAATCCTCAATCCTCACTCCTCAATCTTCAATGCTCAATACTCAATCTGCAATCCTCAATCCTCAAACCTCAATCCTCAATCCTCATTCCTCAATCCTCAATACCCAATCCTCAATCCTCAATTCTCAATCCTCAATCCTCAATATTCAATCATCAATACTCAATCTTCAATCCTCAATCTTTAATCCTCAATACTCAATCTTCAATCCTCAATCCTGAATCCTCAATCCTCAATCCTCTATCCTCAGGCATCAATACTCAATCTACAATGTTCAATCCTCAATCCTTAATCCTCAATCCACAATCCTCAACCTTCAATACTCAATATTCAATCTTCAATCCTCAATCCTCAATCCTCAATCCTCAATCCTCAATCCTCAATCCTCAATATTCAATCCTCAATACTCAATCTTCAATCATCAATCCTCAATCCTCAATTCTCAGTCGTCAATCCTCAGTCATCAATCCTCAATCTTCAATACTCAATCGTCAATCCTCAATCCTCAATCCTCAATCCTCAATATTCAATCATCAATCCTCAATCCTCTATCCTCAGGCATCAATACTCAATCTACAATGTTCAATTCTCAATCCTTAATCCTCAATCCACAATCCTCAACCTTCAATACTCAATATTCAATCTTCAATCCTCAATCCTCAATCCTCAATCCTCAATCCTCAATCCTCAATCCTCAATATTCAATCCTCAATCCTCAAACCTCAATCATCAAACCTCAATCCTCAATCCTCAATATTCAAACATCAATACTCAATCTTCAATCCTCAATCCTCAAACCTCAATCCTCAATCCTCATTCTTCAATCCTAAATACCCAATCCTCAATCTTCAATCCTCAAACCTCAATACTCAATTCTCAATCCTCAATCCTTAATCCTCAGACCACAAACATCAATATTCAACCCCCAGTCCTCGTCCTCAATACACAACCCTCAATCCTCAGTTCTCAATATTCAATCATCAATATTCAATCTTCAATCCTCAATCCTCAATCCTCAATCCTCAATCCTCAATCCTCAATCTTCAACCCTGAATCCTCAATCCTCAATACTCAATCCTCAATCTTCAATCCTCAATACTCAATCTTCAATCCTCAATCCTCAATCCTCAATCCTCAATCCTCAATCTTCAACCCTCAACACTCAATCTTCAATCCTCAATCCTCAATCCTCAATCTTCAATCCTCAACACTAATCTTCAATCCTCAATCCTCAATCCTCAATCCTCAATCCTCATTCTTCAATCCTCAATACCCAATCCTTAATCTTCAATCCTCAATCCTCAATCCTCAATCCTAATCCCTCAATCCTCATTCTTCAATCCTCAATACCCAATCCTCAATTTCAATTCTCAATCCTCAATCCTCATTTCTCAATCCTCAATCCTCAACCCTCAGCACTCATCCTCCATCCTCAATCCTCAATCCTCAATACTCAATCCTCAATCCTCAATCCTCAATCCTCAATTCCCAACCTTCAATCCTCGATCCTCAATCATCAATCCTCAATATTCAATCATCAATACTCAATCTTCAACCCTCAATCTTCAATCCTCAATACTCAATCTTCAATCCTCAATCCTCAATCCTCAATCCTCAATCCTCAATCCTCAATCCTCAGGCATCAATACTCAATCTACAATATTCAATCCTCAGTCCTTAATCCTCAATCCACAATCCTCAACCTTCAATACTCAATACTCAATCTTCAATCCTCAATCCTCAATCCTCAATCCTCTATCCTCAATCCTCAATCCTCAATATTCAATCCTCAATGCACAATCTTCAATCATGAATCCTCAATCCTCAATTCTCAGTCGTCAATCCTCAGTCATCAATCCTCAATCTTCAATCCTCAATCCTCAATCCTCAATCCTCAATCCTCATTCTTCAATCCTCAATACCCAATCCTCAATGTTCAATCCTCAATCCTCAATCCTCAATCCTAATTCCTCAATCCTGATTCTTCAGTCCTCAATACACAATCCTCAATTTCAATGCTCAATCCTCAATCCTCATTTCTCAATCCTCAATCCTCAACCCTTAGCCCTCATCCTCCATCCTCAGTACTCAATCCTCTATCCTCAATCTTCAATCCTCAATACTCAATCCTCAATCCTCATTCCTCAAATCCTCAATCCTCACTCCTCAACCTTCAATGCTCAATACTCAATCTGCAATCCTCAATCCTCAAACCTCAATCCTCAATCCTCATTCCTCAATCCTCAATACCCAATCCTCAATCCTCAATTCTCAATCCTCAATCCTCAATATTCAATCATCAATACTCAATCTTCAATCCTCAATCTTTAATCCTCAATACTCAATCTTCAATCCTCAATCCTGAATCCTCAATCCTCAATCCTCTATCCTCAGGCATCAATACTCAATCTACAATGTTCAATCCTCAATCCTTAATCCTCAATCCACAATCCTCAACCTTCAATACTCAATATTCAATCTTCAATCCTCAATCCTCAATCCTCAATCCTCAATCCTCAATCCTCAATCCTCAATATTCAATCCTCAATACTCAATCTTCAATCATCAATCCTCAATCCTCAATTCTCAGTCGTCAATCCTCAGTCATCAATCCTCAATCTTCAATACTCAATCGTCAATCCTCAATCCTCAATCCTCAATCCTCAATATTCAATCATCAATCCTCAATCCTCTATCCTCAGGCATCAATACTCAATCTACAATGTTCAATTCTCAATCCTTAATCCTCAATCCACAATCCTCAACCTTCAATACTCAATATTCAATCTTCAATCCTCAATCCTCAATCCTCAATCCTCAATCCTCAATCCTCAATCCTCAATATTCAATCCTCAATCCTCAAACCTCAATCATCAAACCTCAATCCTCAATCCTCAATATTCAAACATCAATACTCAATCTTCAATCCTCAATCCTCAAACCTCAATCCTCAATCCTCATTCTTCAATCCTAAATACCCAATCCTCAATCTTCAATCCTCAAACCTCAATACTCAATTCTCAATCCTCAATCCTTAATCCTCAGACCACAAACATCAATATTCAACCCCCAGTCCTCGTCCTCAATACACAACCCTCAATCCTCAGTTCTCAATATTCAATCATCAATATTCAATCTTCAATCCTCAATCCTCAATCCTCAATCCTCAATCCTCAATCCTCAATCTTCAACCCTGAATCCTCAATCCTCAATACTCAATCCTCAATCTTCAATCCTCAATACTCAATCTTCAATCCTCAATCCTCAATCCTCAATCCTCAATCCTCAATCTTCAACCCTCAACACTCAATCTTCAATCCTCAATCCTCAATCCTCAATCTTCAATCCTCAACACTAATCTTCAATCCTCAATCCTCAATCCTCAATCCTCAATCCTCATTCTTCAATCCTCAATACCCAATCCTTAATCTTCAATCCTCAATCCTCAATCCTCAATCCTAATCCCTCAATCCTCATTCTTCAATCCTCAATACCCAATCCTCAATTTCAATTCTCAATCCTCAATCCTCATTTCTCAATCCTCAATCCTCAACCCTCAGCACTCATCCTCCATCCTCAATCCTCAATCCTCAATACTCAATCCTCAATCCTCAATCCTCAATCCTCAATTCCCAACCTTCAATCCTCGATCCTCAATCATCAATCCTCAATATTCAATCATCAATACTCAATCTTCAACCCTCAATCTTCAATCCTCAATACTCAATCTTCAATCCTCAATCCTCAATCCTCAATCCTCAATCCTCAATCCTCAATCCTCAGGCATCAATACTCAATCTACAATATTCAATCCTCAGTCCTTAATCCTCAATCCACAATCCTCAACCTTCAATACTCAATACTCAATCTTCAATCCTCAATCCTCAATCCTCAATCCTCTATCCTCAATCCTCAATCCTCAATATTCAATCCTCAATGCACAATCTTCAATCATGAATCCTCAATCCTCAATTCTCAGTCGTCAATCCTCAGTCATCAATCCTCAATCTTCAATCCTCAATCCTCAATCCTCAATCCTCAATCCTCATTCTTCAATCCTCAATACCCAATCCTCAATGTTCAATCCTCAATCCTCAATCCTCAATCCTAATTCCTCAATCCTGATTCTTCAGTCCTCAATACACAATCCTCAATTTCAATGCTCAATCCTCAATCCTCATTTCTCAATCCTCAATCCTCAACCCTTAGCCCTCATCCTCCATCCTCAGTACTCAATCCTCTATCCTCAATCTTCAATCCTCAATACTCAATCCTCAATCCTCATTCCTCAAATCCTCAATCCTCACTCCTCAACCTTCAATGCTCAATACTCAATCTGCAATCCTCAATCCTCAAACCTCAATCCTCAATCCTCATTCCTCAATCCTCAATACCCAATCCTCAATCCTCAATTCTCAATCCTCAATCCTCAATATTCAATCATCAATACTCAATCTTCAATCCTCAATCTTTAATCCTCAATACTCAATCTTCAATCCTCAATCCTGAATCCTCAATCCTCAATCCTCTATCCTCAGGCATCAATACTCAATCTACAATGTTCAATCCTCAATCCTTAATCCTCAATCCACAATCCTCAACCTTCAATACTCAATATTCAATCTTCAATCCTCAATCCTCAATCCTCAATCCTCAATCCTCAATCCTCAATCCTCAATATTCAATCCTCAATACTCAATCTTCAATCATCAATCCTCAATCCTCAATTCTCAGTCGTCAATCCTCAGTCATCAATCCTCAATCTTCAATACTCAATCGTCAATCCTCAATCCTCAATCCTCAATCCTCAATATTCAATCATCAATCCTCAATCCTCTATCCTCAGGCATCAATACTCAATCTACAATGTTCAATCCTCAATCCTTAATCCTCAATCCACAATCCTCAACCTTCAATACTCAATATTCAATCTTCAATCCTCAATCCTCAATCCTCAATCCTCAATCCTCAATCCTCAATCCTCAATATTCAATCCTCAATCCTCAAACCTCAATCATCAAACCTCAATCCTCAATCCTCAATATTCAAACATCAATACTCAATCTTCAATCCTCAATCCTCAAACCTCAATCCTCAATCCTCATTCTTCAATCCTAAATACCCAATCCTCAATCTTCAATCCTCAAACCTCAATACTCAATTCTCAATCCTCAATCCTTAATCCTCAGACCACAAACATCAATATTCAACCCCCAGTCCTCGTCCTCAATACACAACCCTCAATCCTCAGTTCTCAATATTCAATCATCAATATTCAATCTTCAATCCTCAATCCTCAATCCTCAATCCTCAATCCTCAATCCTCAATCTTCAACCCTGAATCCTCAATCCTCAATACTCAATCCTCAATCTTCAATCCTCAATACTCAATCTTCAATCCTCAATCCTCAATCCTCAATCCTCAATCCTCAATCTTCAACCCTCAACACTCAATCTTCAATCCTCAATCCTCAATCCTCAATCTTCAATCCTCAACACTAATCTTCAATCCTCAATCCTCAATCCTCAATCCTCAATCCTCATTCTTCAATCCTCAATACCCAATCCTTAATCTTCAATCCTCAATCCTCAATCCTCAATCCTAATCCCTCAATCCTCATTCTTCAATCCTCAATACCCAATCCTCAATTTCAATTCTCAATCCTCAATCCTCATTTCTCAATCCTCAATCCTCAACCCTCAGCACTCATCCTCCATCCTCAATCCTCAATCCTCAATACTCAATCCTCAATCCTCAATCCTCAATCCTCAATTCCCAACCTTCAATCCTCGATCCTCAATCATCAATCCTCAATATTCAATCATCAATACTCAATCTTCAACCCTCAATCTTCAATCCTCAATACTCAATCTTCAATCCTCAATCCTCAATCCTCAATCCTCAATCCTCAATCCTCAATCCTCAGGCATCAATACTCAATCTACAATATTCAATCCTCAGTCCTTAATCCTCAATCCACAATCCTCAACCTTCAATACTCAATACTCAATCTTCAATCCTCAATCCTCAATCCTCAATCCTCTATCCTCAATCCTCAATCCTCAATATTCAATCCTCAATGCACAATCTTCAATCATGAATCCTCAATCCTCAATTCTCAGTCGTCAATCCTCAGTCATCAATCCTCAATCTTCAATCCTCAATCCTCAATCCTCAATCCTCAATCCTCATTCTTCAATCCTCAATACCCAATCCTCAATCTTCAGTCCTCAATCCTCAATCCTCAATCCTAATTCCTCAATCCTCATTCTTCAATCCTCAATAACCAATCCTCAATTTCTATCCTCAATCCTCAATCCTCATTTCTCAATCCTCAACCCTCAACCCTCAGCCCTCAACCTCCATCCTCAGTACTCAATCCTCTATCCTCAATCTTCAATCCTCAATACTCAATCTTCAATCCTCATTCCTCAATCCTCAATCCTCAATCCTCAATCTTCAATCCTCATTCCTCAATCCTCAATCCTAATTCCTCAATCCTCATTCTTCAATCCTCAATAACCAATCCTCAATTTCTATCCTCAATCCTCAATCCTCATTTCTCAATCCTCAACCCTCAACCCTCAGCCCTCAACCTCCATCCTCAGTACTCAATCCTCTATCCTCAATCTTCAATCCTCAATACTCAATCTTCAATCCTCATTCCTCAATCCTCAATCCTCAATCCTCAATCTTCAATCCTCAAACATCAATCCTCAATTCTCAGTCCTCAATCCTCAGTCCTCAGTCGTCGAACCTCAATCCCCGACCCTTAGCACTCATCCTTAATCCTCATTCCTCAATCCTCAATCCTCAATATTCAACCCTCAGCCCTCATCCTCCATCCTCAATCCTCAATCCTCAATCCCCAACCTTCAATCCTCAATACTCAATCTTCAATCCTCGATCCTCAATCCTCAATCCTCAATATTCAATCATCAATACTCAATCTTCAACCCTCAATCTTCAATCCTCAATACTCAATCTTCAATACTGAATCCTCAATCCTCAATCCTCAATCCTCAATTCTCAATCCTCAGGCATCAATACTCAATCTACAGTGTTCAATCCTCAGTCCTTAATCCTCAATCCACAATCCTCAACCTTCAATACTCAATACTCAATCTTCAGTCCTCAATCCTCAATCCTCAATCCTCAATACTCAATCCTCAATCCTCAATATTCAATCCTCAATACTCAATCTTCAATCATCAATCCTCAATCCTCATTTCTCAGTCGTCAATCCTCAGTCATCAATCCTCAATCTTCAATACTCAATCGTCAATCCTTAGTCCCCAATCCTCAATCCTCAATCCTCGTTCCTCAAACCTCAATCCTCAACCCTCAGTCTTCATCCTCAATCCTCAAACCTCAATCCTCAATCCTCAGTATTCAATCATCAATACTCAATCTTCAATCCTCAATCCTCAAACCTCAATCCTCAATCCTCATTCTTCAATCCTCAACACTCAATCTTCAATCCTCAATCCTCAATCCTCAATCCTCAATCCTCATTCTTCAATCCTCAATACCCAATCCTCAATGTTCAATCCTCAATCCTCAATCCTCAATCCTAATTCCTCAATCCTGATTCTTCAGTCCTCTATACCCAATCCTCAATTTCAATGCTCAATCCTCAATCCTCATTTCTCAATCCTCAATCCTCAACCCTCAGCCCTCATCCTCCATCCTCAGTACTCAATCCTCTATCCTCAATCTTCAATCCTCAATACTCAATCTTCGATCCTCATTCCTCAATCCTCAATCCTCAATCCTCAATCTTCAATCGCCAATACTCAATCTGCAATCCCCAATACTCAAACCTCAATCCTCAATCCTCATTACTCAATCCTCAATACCCAATCCTCAATCCTCAATCCTCAATCCTCAATCCTCAATATTCAATCATCAATACTCAATCTTGAATCCTCAATCCTCAATCCTCAATACTCAACCTTCAATCCTCAACCCTCAATCCTCAATCCTCAATCCTCAATCCTCAGGCATCAATATGCAATCTACAATATTCAATCCACAATCCTCAATCCTCAATCCTCAGGCATCAATACTCAATCTACAATATTCAATCCACAATCCTTAATCCTCAATCCACAATCCTCAACCTTCAATACTCAATACTCAATCTTCAATCCTCAATCCTCAATCCTCAATCCTCAATCCTCAATCCTCAATCCTCAATATTCAATCGTCAATACTCAATCTTCAATCATCAATCCTCATTCCTCAATTCTCAGTCGTCAATCCTCAGTCATCAATCCTCAATCTTCAATACTCAATCGTCAATCCTTAGTCCTCAATCCTCAATCCTCGATCCTCGTTCCTCAAACCTCAATCCTCAACCCTCAGTCTTCATCCTCAATCCTCAAACCTCAATCCTCAACCCTCAATACTCAATCATCAATACTCAATCTTCAATCCTCAATCCTAAAACCTCAATCCTCAATCCTGATTCTTCAATCCTCAATACCCAATCCTCAATTTCAATTCTCAATCCTCAATCCTCATTTCTCAATCCTCAATCCTCAACCCTCAGCACTCATCCTCCATCCTCAATCCTCAATCCTCAATACTCAATCCTCAATCCTCAATCCTCAATCCTCAATTCTCAACCTTCAATCCTCGATCCTCAATCATCAATCCTCAATATTCAATCATCAATACTCAATATTCAATCCTCAATCCTCAATCGTCAGTCCTCAATCCTCAATTTTCAATCCTCAACACTCAATCTTCAATCCTCAATCCTCAATCCTCAATCCTCAATCCTCATTCTTCAATCCTCAATACCCAATCCTCAATCTTCAGTCCTCAATCCTCAATCCTCAATCCTCATTCCTCAATCCTCATTCTTCAATCCTCAATACTCAATCCTCAATTTCTATCCTCAATCCTCAATCCTCATTTCTCAATCCTCAACCCTCAACCCTCAGCCCTCAACCTCCATCCTCAGTACTCAATCCTCTATCCTCAATCTTCAATCCTCAATACTCAATCTTCAATCCTCATTCCTCAATCCTCAATCCTCAATCCTCAATCTTCAATCCTCAAACATCAATCCTCAATTCTCAGTCCTCAATCCTCAGTCCTCAGTCGTCGAACCTCAATCCCCGACCCTTAGCACTCATCCTTAATCCTCATTCCTCAATCCTCAATCCTCAATATTCAACCCTCAGCCCTCATCCTCCATCCTCAATCCTCAATCCTCAATCCCCAACCTTCAATCCTCAATTCTCAATCTTCAATCCTCGATCCTCAATCCTCAATCCTCAATATTCAATCATCAATACTCAATCTTCAACCCACAATCTTCAATCCTCAATACTCAATCTTCAATACTGAATCCTCAATCCTCAATCCTCAATCCTCAATTCTCAATCCTCAGGCATCAATACTCAATCTACAATGTTCAATCCTCAGTCCTTAATCCTCAATCCACAATCCTCAACATTCAATACTCAATACTCAATCTTCAGTCCTCAATCCTCAATCCTCAATCCTCAATACTCAATCCTCAATCCTCAATATTCAATCCTCAATACTCAATCTTCAATCATCAATCCTCAATCCTCAATACTCAGTCGTCAATCCTCAGTCATCAATCCTCAATCTTCAATACTCAATCGTCAATCCTTAGTCCCCAATCCTCAATCCTCAATCCTCGTTCCTCCAACCTCAATCCTCAACCCTCAGTCTTCATCCTCAATCCTCAAACCTCAATCCTCAATCCTCAGTATTCAATCATCAATACTCAATCTTGAATCCTCAATCCTCAAACCTCAATCCTCAATCCTCATTCTTCAATCCTCAACACTCAATCTTCAATCCTCAATCCTCAATCCTCAATCCTCAATCCTCATTCTTCAATCCTCAATACCCAATCCTCAATCCTCAGGCATCAATACTCAATCTACAATATTCAATCCTCAGTCCTTAATCCTCAATCCACAATCCTCAACCTTCAATACTCAATACTCAATCTTCAATCCTCAATCCTCAATCCTCAATCCTCTATCCTCAATCCTCAATCCTCAATATTCAATCCTCAATGCACAATCTTCAATCATGAATCCTCAATCCTCAATTCTCAGTCGTCAATCCTCAGTCATCAATCCTCAATCTTCAATCCTCAATCCTCAATCCTCAATCCTCAATCCTCATTCTTCAATCCTCAATACCCAATCCTCAATGTTCAATCCTCAATCCTCAATCCTCAATCCTAATTCCTCAATCCTGATTCTTCAGTCCTCAATACACAATCCTCAATTTCAATGCTCAATCCTCAATCCTCATTTCTCAATCCTCAATCCTCAACCCTTAGCCCTCATCCTCCATCCTCAGTACTCAATCCTCTATCCTCAATCTTCAATCCTCAATACTCAATCCTCAATCCTCATTCCTCAAATCCTCAATCCTCACTCCTCAACCTTCAATGCTCAATACTCAATCTGCAATCCTCAATCCTCAAACCTCAATCCTCAATCCTCATTCCTCAATCCTCAATACCCAATCCTCAATCCTCAATTCTCAATCCTCAATCCTCAATATTCAATCATCAATACTCAATCTTCAATCCTCAATCTTTAATCCTCAATACTCAATCTTCAATCCTCAATCCTGAATCCTCAATCCTCAATCCTCTATCCTCAGGCATCAATACTCAATCTACAATGTTCAATCCTCAATCCTTAATCCTCAATCCACAATCCTCAACCTTCAATACTCAATATTCAATCTTCAATCCTCAATCCTCAATCCTCAATCCTCAATCCTCAATCCTCAATCCTCAATATTCAATCCTCAATACTCAATCTTCAATCATCAATCCTCAATCCTCAATTCTCAGTCGTCAATCCTCAGTCATCAATCCTCAATCTTCAATACTCAATCGTCAATCCTCAATCCTCAATCCTCAATCCTCAATATTCAATCATCAATCCTCAATCCTCTATCCTCAGGCATCAATACTCAATCTACAATGTTCAATCCTCAATCCTTAATCCTCAATCCACAATCCTCAACCTTCAATACTCAATATTCAATCTTCAATCCTCAATCCTCAATCCTCAATCCTCAATCCTCAATCCTCAATCCTCAATATTCAATCCTTAATCCTCAAACCTCAATCATCAAACCTCAATCCTCAATCCTCAATATTCAAACATCAATACTCAATCTTCAATCCTCAATCCTCAAACCTCAATCCTCAATCCTCATTCTTCAATCCTAAATACCCAATCCTCAATCTTCAATCCTCAAACCTCAATACTCAATTCTCAATCCTCAATCCTTAATCCTCAGACCACAAACATCAATATTCAACCCCCAGTCCTCGTCCTCAATACACAACCCTCAATCCTCAGTTCTCAATATTCAATCATCAATATTCAATCTTCAATCCTCAATCCTCAATCCTCAATCCTCAATCCTCAATCCTCAATCTTCAACCCTGAATCCTCAATCCTCAATACTCAATCCTCAATCTTCAATCCTCAATACTCAATCTTCAATCCTCAATCCTCAATCCTCAATCCTCAATCCTCAATCTTCAACCCTCAACACTCAATCTTCAATCCTCAATCCTCAATCCTCAATCTTCAATCCTCAACACTAATCTTCAATCCTCAATCCTCAATCCTCAATCCTCAATCCTCATTCTTCAATCCTCAATACCCAATCCTTAATCTTCAATCCTCAATCCTCAATCCTCAATCCTAATCCCTCAATCCTCATTCTTCAATCCTCAATACCCAATCCTCAATTTCAATTCTCAATCCTCAATCCTCATTTCTCAATCCTCAATCCTCAACCCTCAGCACTCATCCTCCATCCTCAATCCTCAATCCTCAATACTCAATCCTCAATCCTCAATCCTCAATCCTCAATTCCCAACCTTCAATCCTCGATCCTCAATCATCAATCCTCAATATTCAATCATCAATACTCAATCTTCCACCCTCAATCTTCAATCCTCAATACTCAATCTTCAATCCTCAATCCTCAATCCTCAATCCTCAATCCTCAATCCTCAATCCTCAGGCATCAATACTCAATCTACAATATTCAATCCTCAGTCCTTAATCCTCAATCCACAATCCTCAACCTTCAATACTCAATACTCAATCTTCAATCCTCAATCCTCAATCCTCAATCCTCTATCCTCAATCCTCAATCCTCAATATTCAATCCTCAATGCACAATCTTCAATCATGAATCCTCAATCCTCAATTCTCAGTCGTCAATCCTCAGTCATCAATCCTCAATCTTCAATCCTCAATCCTCAATCCTCAATCCTCAATCCTCATTCTTCAATCCTCAATACCCAATCCTCAATCTTCAGTCCTCAATCCTCAATCCTCAATCCTAATTCCTCAATCCTCATTCTTCAATCCTCAATAACCAATCCTCAATTTCTATCCTCAATCCTCAATCCTCATTTCTCAATCCTCAACCCTCAACCCTCAGCCCTCAACCTCCATCCTCAGTACTCAATCCTCTATCCTCAATCTTCAATCCTCAATACTCAATCTTCAATCCTCATTCCTCAATCCTCAATCCTCAATCCTCAATCTTCAATCCTCAAACATCAATCCTCAATTCTCAGTCCTCAATCCTCAGTCCTCAGTCGTCGAACCTCAATCCCCGACCCTTAGCACTCATCCTTAATCCTCATTCCTCAATCCTCAATCCTCAATATTCAACCCTCAGCTCTCATCCTCCATCCTCAATCCTCAATCCTCAATCCCCAACCTTCAATCCTCAATACTCAATCTTCAATCCTCGATCCTCAATCCTCAATCCTCAATATTCAATCATCAATACTCAATCTTCAACCCTCAATCTTCAATCCTCAATTCTCAATCTTCAATACTGAAACCTCAATCCTCAATCCTCAATCCTCAATTCTCAATCCTCAGGCATCAATACTCAATCTACAATGTTCAATCCTCAGTCCTTAATCCTCAATCCACAATCCTCAACCTTCAATACTCAATACTCAATCTTCAATCCTCAATCCTCAATCCTCAATATTCAATCATCAATCCTCAATCCTCTATCCTCAGGCATCAATACTCAATCTACTATGTTCAATCCTCAATCCTTAATCCTCAATCCACAATCCTCAACCTTCAATACTCAATATTCAATCTTCAATCCTCAATCCTCAATCCTCAATCTTCAATCCTCAATCCTCAATCCTCAATCCTCAATCCTCATTCTTCAATCCTCAATACCCAATCCTCAATCTTCAGTCCTCAATCCTCAATCCTCAATCCTAATTCCTCAATCCTCATTCTTCAATCCTCAATACTCAATCTTCAATCATCAATCCTCAATCCTCAATTCTCAGTCGTCAATCCTCAGTCATCAATCCTCAATCTTCAATACTCAATCGTCAATCCTTAGTCCTCAATCCTCAAACCTCAATCCTCGTTCATCAAACCTCAATCCTCAACCCTCAGTCTTCATCCTCAATCCTCAAACCTCAATCCTCAATCCTCAATATTCAAACATCAATACTCAATCTTCAATCGTCAATCCTCAAACCTCAATCCTCAATCCTCATTCTTCAATCCTAAATACCCAATCCTCAATCTTCAATCCTCAATCCTCAATACTCAATTCTCAATCCTCAATCCTTAATCCTCAGACCACAAACATCAATATTCAACCCCCAGTCCTCGTCCTCAATATACAACCCTCAATCCTCAGTTCTCAATATTCAATCATCAATATTCAATCTTCAATCCTCAATCCTCAATCCTCAATCCTCAATCCTCAATCCTCAATCTTCAACCCTGAATCCTCAATCCTCAATACTCAATCCTCAATCTTCAACCCTGAATCCTCAATCCTCAATACTCAATCCTCAATCTTCAATCCTCAATACTCAATCTTCAATCCTCAATCCTCAATCCTCAATCCTCAATCCTCAATCTTCAACCCTCAACACTCAATCTTCAATCCTCAATCCTCAATCCTCAATCTTCAATCCTCAACACTAATCTTCAATCCTCAATCCTCAATCCTCAATCCTCAATCCTCATTCTTCAATCCTCAATACCCAATCCTCAATCTTCAATCCTCAATCCTCAATCCTCAATCCTAATCCCTCAATCCTCATTCTTCAATCCTCAATACCCAGTCCTCAATTTCAATTCTCAATCCTCAATCCTCATTTCTCAATCCTCAATCCTCAACCCTCAGCACTCATCCTCCATCCTCAATCCTCAATCCTCAATACTCAATCCTCAATCCTCAACCTTCAATCCTCAATTCTCAATCTTCAATCCTCGATCCTCAATCATCAATCCTCAATATTCAATCATCAATACTCAATCTTCAACCCTCAACCTTCAATCCTCAATACTCAATCTTCAATCCTCAATCCTCAATCCGCAATCCTCAATCCTCAATCCTCAATCCTCAGGCATCAATACTCAATCTACAATATTCAATCCTCAGTCCTTAATCCTCAATCCACAATCCTCAACCTTCAATACTCAATACTCAATCTTCAATCCTCAATCCTCAATCCTCAATCCTCTATCCTCAATCCTCAATCCTCAATATTCAATCCTCAATGCTCAATCTTCAATCATGAATCCTCAATCCTCAATTCTCAGTCGTCAATCCTCAGTCATCAATCCTCAATCTTCAATCCTCAATCCTCAATCCTCAATCCTCAATCCTCATTCTTCAATCCTCAATACCCAATCCTTAATCTTCAGTCCTCAATCCTCAATCCTCAATCCTAATTCCTCAATCCTCATTCTTCAATCCTCAATAACCAATCCTGAATTTCTATCCTCAATCCTCAATCCTCATTTCTCAATCCTCAACCCTCAACCCTCAGCCCTCAACCTCCATCCTCAGTACTCAATCCTCTATCCTCAATCTTCAATCCTCAATACTCAATCTTCAATCCTCATTCCTCAATCCTCAATCCTCAATCCTCAATCTTCAATCCTCAAACATCAATCCTCAATTCTCAGTCCTCAATCCTCAGTCCTCAGTCGTCGAACCTCAATCCCCGACCCTTAGCACTCATCCTTAATCCTCATTCCTCAATCCTCAATCCTCAATATTCAACCCTCTGCCCTCATCCTCCATCCTCAATCCTCAATCCTCAATCCCCAACCTTCAATCCTCAATTCTCAATCTTCAATCCTCGATCCTCAATCCTCAATCCTCAATATTCAATCATCAATACTCAATCTTCAACCCTCAATCTTCAATCCTCAATACTCAATCTTCAATACTGAATCCTCAATCCTCAATCCTCAATCCTCAATTCTCAATCCTCAGGCATCAATACTCAATCTACAATGTTCAATCCTCAGTCCTTAATCCTCAATCCACAATCCTCAACCTTCAATACTCAATACTCAATCTTCAGTCCTCAATCCTCAATCCTCAATCCTCAATACTCAATCCTCAATCCTCAATATTCAATCCCCAATACTCAATCTTCAATCATCAATCCTCAGTCCTCAATTCTCAGTCGTCGATCCTCAGTCATCAATCCTCAATCTTCAATACTCAATCGTCAATCCTTAGTCCCCAATCCTCAATCCTCAATCCTCGTTCCTCAAACCTCAATCCTCAACCCTCAGTCTTCATCCTCAATCCTCAAACCTCAATCCTCAATCCTCAGTATTCAATCATGAATACTCAATCTTCAATCCTCAATCCTCAAACCTCAATCCTCAATCCTCATTCTTCAATCCTCAACACTCAATCTTCAATCCTCAATCCTCAATCCTCAATCCTCAATCCTCATTCTTCAATCCTCAATCCTCAATCCTCAATTCTCAATCCTCAATCCTCAATCCTCAATCCTCAATTCTCAATCCTCAGGCATCAATACTCAATCTACAATGTTCAATCCTCAATACTCAATCTTCAATCCTCAATCCTCAATCCTCAATCCTCAATCCTCAATCCTCAATCCTCAGGCATCAATACTCAATCTACAATATTCAATCCTCAGTCCTTAATCCTCAATCCACAATCCTCAACCTTCAATACTCAATACTCAATCTTCAATCCTCAATCCTCAATCCTCAATCCTCTATCCTCAATCCTCAATCCTCAATATTCAATCCTCAATGCACAATCTTCAATCATGAATCCTCAATCCTCAATTCTCAGTCGTCAATCCTCAGTCATCAATCCTCAATCTTCAATCCTCAATCCTCAATCCTCAATCCTCAATCCTCATTCTTCAATCCTCAATACCCAATCCTCAATCTTCAGTCCTCAATCCTCAATCCTCAATCCTAATTCCTCAATCCTCATTCTTCAATCCTCAATAACCAATCCTCAATTTCTATCCTCAATCCTCAATCCTCATTTCTCAATCCTCAACCCTCAACCCTCAGCCCTCAACCTCCATCCTCAGTACTCAATCCTCTATCCTCAATCTTCAATCCTCAATACTCAATCTTCAATCCTCATTCCTCAATCCTCAATCCTCAATCCTCAATCTTCAATCCTCAAACATCAATCCTCAATTCTCAGTCCTCAATCCTCAGTCCTCAGTCGTCGAACCTCAATCCCCGACCCTTAGCACTCATCCTTAATCCTCATTCCTCAATCCTCAATCCTCAATATTCAACCCTCAGCCCTCATCCTCCATCCTCAATCCTCAATCCTCAATCCCCAACCTTCAATCCTCAATACTCAATCTTCAATCCTCGATCCTCAATCCTCAATCCTCAATATTCAATCATCAATACTCAATCTTCAACCCTCAATCTTCAATCCTCAATTCTCAATCTTCAATACTGAAACCTCAATCCTCAATCCTCAATCCTCAATTCTCAATCCTCAGGCATCAATACTCAATCTACAATGTTCAATCCTCAGTCCTTAATCCTCAATCCACAATCCTCAACCTTCAATACTCGATACTCAATCTTCAGTCCTCAATCCTCAATCCTCAATCCTCAATACTCAATCCTCAATCCTCAATATTCAATCCTCAATACTCAATCTTCAATCATCAATCCTCAATCCTCAATTCTCAGTCGTCAATCCTCAGTCATCAATCCTCAATCTTCAATACTCAATCGTCAATCCTTAGTCCCCAATCCTCAATCCTCAATCCTCGTTCCTCAAACCTCAATCCTCAACCCTCAGTCTTCATCCTCAATCCTCAAACCTCAATCCTCAATCCTCAGTATTCAATCATCAATACTCAATCTTCAATCCTCAATCCTCAAACCTCAATCCTCAATCCTCAATCCTCAATCCTCAATCCTCAGGCATCAATACTCAATCTACAATATTCAATCCACAATCCTCAATCCTCAATCCTCAGGCATCAATACTCAATCTACAATATTCAATCCACAATCCTTAATCCTCAATCCACAATCCTCAACCTTCAATTCTCAATACTCAATCTTCAATCCTCAATCCTCAATCCTCAATCCTCAATCCTCAATCCTCAATATTCAATCGTCAATACTCAATCTTCAATCATCAATCCTCATTCCTCAATTCTCAGTCGTCAATCCTCAGTTATCAATCCTCAATCTTCAATACTCAATCGTCAATCCTTAGTCCTCAATCCTCAATCCTCGATCCTCGTTCCTCAAACCTCAATCCTCAACCCTCAGTCTTCATCATCAATCCTCAAACCTCAATCCTCAACCCTCAATACTCAATCATCAATACTCAATCTTCAATCCTCAATCCTAAAACCTCAATCCTCAATCCTCATTCTTCAATACTAAACACCCAATCCTCAATCCTCAATCCTCAATCCTCAATCCACAATCCTCAATCTTCAACACTGTGTCCTCAAGACTCAATACTCAATCCTCAATCTTCAATCCTCAATACTCAATCTTCAATCCTCAATCCTCAATCCTCAATATTCAATCATCAATACTCAATCTTGAATCCTCAATCCTCAATCCTCAATTCTCAATCCTCAATCCTCAATCCTCAATCCTCAATCCGCAATCCTCAATCCTCAGGCATCAATACTCAATCTACAATATTCAATCTTCAGTCCTTAATCCTCAATCCACAATCCTCAACCTTCAATACTCAATACTCAATCTTCAATCCTCAATCCTCAATCCTCAATCCTCTATCCTCAATTCTCATTCCTCAATATTCAATCCTCAATGCTCAATCTTCAATCATGAATCCTCAATCCTGAATTCTCAGTCGTCAATCCTCAGTCATCAATCCTCAATCTTCAATCCTCAATCCTCAATCCTCAATCCTCAATCCTCATTCTTCAATCCTCAATACCCAATCCTCAATCTTCAGTCCTCAATCCTCAATCCTCAATCCTAATTCCTCAATCCTCATTCTTCAATCCTCAATACCCAATCCTCAATTTCTATCCTCAATCCTCAATCCTCATTTCTCAATCCTCAATCCTCAATTCTCAATCCTCAATCCTCAATATTCAATCATCAATACTCAATCTTCAATCCTCAATCTTTAATCCTCAATACTCAATCTTCAATCCTCAATCCTCAATCCTCAATCCTCAATCCTCTATCCTCAGGCATCAATACTCAATCTACAATGTTCAATCCTCAATCCTTAATCCTCAATCCACAATCCTCAACCTTCAATACTCAATATTCAATCTTCAATCCTCAATCCTCAATCCTCAATCTTCAATCCTCAATCCTCGATCCTCAATCCTCAATCCTCATTCTTCAATCCTCAATACCCAATCCTCAATCTTCAGTCCTCAATCCTCAATCCTCAATCCTAATTCCTCAATCCTCATTCTTCAATCCTCAATACTCAATCTTCAATCATCAATCCTCAATCCTCAATTCTCAGTCGTCAATCCTCAGTCATCAATCCTCAATCTTCAATACTCAATCGTCAATCCTTAGTCCTCAATCCTCAAACCTCAATCCTCGTTCCTCAAACCTCAATCCTCAACCCTCAGTCTTCATCCTCAATCCTCAAACCTCAATCCTCAATCCTCAATATTCAAACATCAATACTCAATCTTCAATCCTCAATCCTCAAACCTCAATCCTCAATCCTCATTCTTCAATCCTAAATACCCAATCCTCAATCTTCAATCCTCAATCCTCAATACTCAATTCTCAATCCTCAATCCTTAATCCTCAGACCACAAACATCAATATTCAACCCCCAGTCCTCGTCCTCAATATACAACCCTCAATCCTCAGTTCTCAATATTCAATCATCAATATTCAATCTTCAATCCTCAATCCTCAATCCTCAATCCTCAATCCTCAATCCTCAATCTTCAACCCTGAATCCTCAATCCTCAATACTCAATCCTCAATCTTCAACCCTGAATCCTCAATCCTCAATACTCAATCCTCAATCTTCAATCCTCAATACTCAATCTTCAATCCTCAATCCTCAATCCTCAATCCTCAATCCTCAATCTTCAACCCTCAACACTCAATCTTCAATCCTCAATCCTCAATCCTCAATCTTCAATCCTCAACTCTAATCTTCAATCCTCAATCCTCAATCCTCAATCCTCAATCCTCATTCTTCAATCCTCAATACCCAATCCTCAATCTTCAATCCTCAATCCTCAATCCTCAATCCTAATCCCTCAATCCTCATTCTTCAATCCTCAATACCCAATCCTCAATTTCAATTCTCAATCCTCAATCCTCATTTCTCAATCCTCAATCCTCAACCCTCAGCACTCATCCTCCATCCTCAATCCTCAATCCTCAATACTCAATCCTCAATCCTCAATCTTCAATCCTCAATTCTCAATCTTCAATCCTCGATCCTCAATCATCAATCCTCAATATTCAATCATCAATACTCAATCTTCAACCCTCAACCTTCAATCCTCAATACTCAATCTTCAATCCTCAATCCTCAATCCGCAATCCTCAATCCTCAATCCTCAATCCTCAGGCATCAATACTCAATCTACAATATTCAATCCTCAGTCCTTAATCCTCAATCCACAATCCTCAACCTTCAATACTCAATACTCAATCTTCAATCCTCAATCCTCAATCCTCAATCCTCTATCCTCAATCCTCAATCCTCAATATTCAATCCTCAATGCTCAATCTTCAATCATGAATCCTCAATCCTCAATCCTCAGTCGTCAATCCTCAGTCATCAATCCTCAATCTTCAATCCTCAATCCTCAATCCTCAATCCTCAATCCTCATTCTTCAATCCTCAATACCCAATCCTTAATCTTCAGTCCTCAATCCTCAATCCTCAATCCTAATTCCTCAATCCTCATTCTTCAATCCTCAATAACCAATCCTCAATTTCTATCCTCAATCCTCAATCCTCATTTCTCAATCCTCAACCCTCAACCCTCAGCCCTCAACCTCCATCCTCAGTACTCAATCCTCTATCCTCAATCTTCAATCCTCAATACTCAATCTTCAATCCTCATTCCTCAATCCTCAATCCTCAATCCTCAATCTTCAATCCTCAAACATCAATCCTCAATTCTCAGTCCTCAATCCTCAGTCCTCAGTCGTCGAACCTCAATCCCCGACCCTTAGCACTCATCCTTAATCCTCATTCCTCAATCCTCAATCCTCAATATTCAACCCTCTGCCCTCATCCTCCATCCTCAATCCTCAATCCTCAATCCCCAACCTTCAATCCTCAATTCTCAATCTTCAATCCTCGATCCTCAATCCTCAATCCTCAATATTCAATCATCAATACTCAATCTTCAACCCTCAATCTTCAATCCTCAATACTCAATCTTCAATACTGAATCCTCAATCCTCAATCCTCAATCCTCAATTCTCAATCCTCAGGCATCAATACTCAATCTACAATGTTCAATCCTCAGTCCTTAATCCTCAATCCACAATCCTCAACCTTCAATACTCAATACTCAATCTTCAGTCCTCAATCCTCAATCCTCAATCCTCAATACTCAATCCTCAATCCTCAATATTCAATCCCCAATACTCAATCTTCAATCATCAATCCTCAATCCTCAATCCTCAGTCGTCAATCCTCAGTCATCAATCCTCAATCTTCAATACTCAATCGTCAATCCTTAGTCCCCAATCCTCAATCCTCAATCCTCGTTCCTCAAACCTCAATCCTCAACCCTCAGTCTTCATCCTCAATCCTCAAACCTCAATCCTCAATCCTCAGTATTCAATCATGAATACTCAATCTTCAATCCTCAATCCTCAAACCTCAATCCTCAATCCTCATTCTTCAATCCTCAACACTCAATCTTCAATCCTCAATCCTCAATCCTCAATCCTCAATCCTCATTCTTCAATCCTCAATCCTCAATCCTCAATTCTCAATCCTCAATCCTCAATCCTCAATCCTCAATTCTCAATCCTCAGGCATCAATACTCAATCTACAATGTTCAATCCTCAGTCCTTAATCCTCAATCCACAATCCTCAACATTCAATACTCAATACTCAATCTTCAGTCCTCAATCCTCAATCCTCAATCCTCAATACTCAATCCTCAATCCTCAATATTCAATCCTCAATACTCAATCTTCAATCATCAATCCTCAATCCTCAATTCTCAGTCGTCAATCCTCAGTCATCAATCCTCAATCTTCAATACTCAATCGTCAATCCTTAGTCCCCAATCCTCAATCCTCAATCCTCGTTCCTCCAACCTCAATCCTCAACCCTCAGTCTTCATCCTCAATCCTCAAACCTCAATCCTCAATCCTCAGTATTCAATCATCAATACTCAATCTTCAATCCTCAATCCTCAAACCTCAATCCTCAATCCTCATTCTTCAATCCTCAACACTCAATCTTCAATCCTCAATCCTCAATCCTCAATCCTCAATCCTCATTCTTCAATCCTCAATACCCAATCCTCAATGTTCAATCCTCAATCCTCAATCCTCAATCCTAATTCCTCAATCCTGATTCTTCAGTCCTCAATACCCAATCCTCAATTTCAATGCTCAATCCTCAATCCTCATTTCTCAATCCTCAATCCTCAACCCTTAGCCCTCATCCTCCATCCTCAGTACTCAATCCTCTATCCTCAATCTTCAATCCTCAATACTCAATCCTCAATCCTCATTCCTCAAATCCTCAATCCTCAATCCTCAATCTTCAATGCTCAATACTCAATCTGCAATCCTCAATCCTCAAACCTCAATCCTCAATCCTCATTCCTCAATCCTCAATACCCAATCCTCAATCCTCAATTCTCAATCCTCAATCCTCAATATTCAATCATCAATACTGAATCTTCAATCCTCAATCTTTAATCCTCAATACTCAATCTTCAATCCTCAATCCTCAATCCTCAATCCTCAATCCTCTATCCTCAGGCATCAATACTCAATCTACAATGTTCAATCCTCAATCCTTAATCCTCAATCCACAATCCTCAACCTTCAATACTCAATATTCAATCTTCAATCCTCAATCCTCAATCCTCAATCCTCAATCCTCAATCCTCAATATTCAATCCTCAATACTCAATCTTCAATCACCAATCCTCAATCCTCAATTCTCAGTCGTCAATCCTCAGACATCAATCCTCAATCTTCAATACTCAATCGTCAATCCTTAGTCCTCAATCCTCAAACCTCAATCCTCGTTCCTCAAACCTCAATCCTCAACCCTCAGTCTTCATCCTCAATCCTCAAACCTCAATCCTCAATCCTCAATATTCAAACATCAATACTCAATCTTCAATCCTCAATCCTCAAACCTCAATCCTCAATCCTCATTCTTCAATCCTAAATACCCAATCCTCAATCTTCAATCCTCAATCCTCAATACTCAATTCTCAATCCTCAATCCTTAATCCTCAGACCACAAACATCAATATTCAACCCCCAGTCCTCGTCCTCAATACACAACCCTCAATCCTCAGTTCTCAATATTCAATCATCAATATTCAATCTTCAATCCTCAATCCTCAATCCTCAATCCTCAATCCTCAATCCTCAATCTTCAACCCTGAATCCTCAATCCTCAATACTCAATCCTCAATCTTCAATCCTCAATACTCAATCTTCAATCCTCAATCCTCAATCCTCAATCCTCAATCCTCAATCTTCAACCCTCAACACTCAATCTGCAATCCTCAATCCTCAATCCTCAATCTTCAATCCTCAACACTAATCTTCAATCCTCAATCCTCAATCCTCAATCCTCAATCCTCAATCCTCATTCTTCAATCCTCAATACCCAATCCTCAATCTTCAATCCTCAATCCTCAATCCTCAATCCTAATCCCTCAATCCTCATTCTTCAATCCTCAATACCCAATCCTCAATTTCAATTCTCAATTCTCAATCCTCATTTCTCAATCCTCAATCCTCAACCCTCAGCACTCATCCTCCATCCTCAATCCTCAATCCTCAATACTCAATCCTCAATCCTCAATCTTCAATCCTCAATTCTCAATCTTCAATCCTCGATCCTCAATCATCAATCCTCAATATTCAATCATCAATACTCAATCTTCAACCCTCAATCTTCAATCCTCAATACTCAATCTTCAATCCTCAATCCTCAATCCTCAATCCTCAATCCTCAATCCTCAATCCTCAGGCATCAATACTCAATCTACAATATTCAATCCTCAGTCCTTAATCCTCAATCCACAATCCTCAACCTTCAATACTCAATACTCAATCTTCAATCCTCAATCCTCAATCCTCAATCCTCAATCCTCTATCCTCAATCCTCAATCCTCAATATTCAATCCTCAATGCTCAATCTTCAATCATGAATCCTCAACCCTCAATTCTCAGTCGTCAATCCTCAGTCATCAATCCTCAATCTTCAATCCTCAATCCTCAATCCTCAATCCTCAATCCTCATTCTTCAATCCTCAATACCCAATCCTCAATCTTCAGTCCTCAATCCTCAATCCTCAATCCTAATTCCTCAATCCTCATTCTTCAATCCTCAATACCCAATCCTCAATCTTCAATCCTCAATCCTCAATCCTCAAGCCTCTATCCTCAATCTTCAATCTTCAATCCTGACTACTCAATCTTCAATCATCAATAGTCAATCTTCAATCCTCAACCCTCAATCCACAATCCACAATCCTCAATCCTCAATCAACAACCTTCAATCCTCAATACTCAATCTTCAATCCTCAATCCTCAATCCTGAATCGTCAATCCTCATTCTTCAATCCTCAATACCCAATCATCAATCCTCAATCCTCAATCTTCAATACTCAATCTTCAATCGTCAATCCTCAATCCTCAATCCTCAATCCTCAATCCTCAGTCATCAATCCTCAATCCTCAATACTCAATCGTCATTCCTCAGTCCTCAATTCTCAATCCTCAATCCTCGTTCCTCAAACCTCAATCCTCAACCCTCAGTCCTCATCCTCAATTCTCAATCCTCAATCCTCAAACCTCAATCTTCAATCCTCAATACTCAATCTTCGATCCTCAATCCTCAACACTCAATCCTCAATCATCAATCCCCAGTCATGAATACTCAATCTTCAATACTCAATCCTCAATCCTCAATCCTGAATCCTCAATCCTCAATCCTCAATCCTCATTGCTCAAACCTCAATCCTCAACGCTCAGTCCTCATCCTCAATTCTCAATTCTCAATCCTCGATCCTCAATTCTCAATCTTCAATCCTCAATAATCAATCTCCAATCCTAGATCCTCAATCCCCAATCCTCAATCGTCAATCCTGAATCTTCAATCCTGAATCCCCAGTCCTCAATCCTCAATACTCAATCTTCAATCCTCAATCCTCAATTCTCAATCCTCAATACTCAATCCTCAATCGTCAATACTCAATCGTCAATCCTCAATCCCCGATCCTGAATCTTCAATCCTCAATCCTCAACCCTCAATCCTCAATCCTCAATCCTGAAGCCTCAATCCTCAAACCTCAAACTTCAATCCTCAATACTCAATCTTCGATTCTCAATTCTCAATCCTCAATCCTCAATCCCCAATCCTCAGTCTTCAATACTCAATACCCAATCCTCAATCTTCAACCCTCAATCCTCAATCCTCAATTCTCAATCCTCAATCCACAGTCCTCAGTCCTCAAACCTCAATCCTCAACCCTGAGCCATCATCCTCAATCCTCAATCCTCGTTCCTCAACCCTCAATCCTCAATCCTCAATCCTCAATAGTCAATCTCCAATCCTAGATCCTCAATCCCCAATCCTCAATCCTTAATCCTCAATCTTCAATCCTCAATCCTCAATTCTCAATCGTCAATACTCAATCCTCAATCCTCAATCCTCAATCCTCAATCCTCATTCTTCAATCCTCAATACCCAATCCTCAATCTTCAGTCCTCAATCCTCAATCCTCAATCCTAATTCCTCAATCCTCATTCTTCAATCCTCAATACTCAATCTTCAATCATCAATCCTCAATCCTCAATTCTCAGTCGTCAATCCTCAGTCATCAATCCTCAATCTTCAATACTCAATCGTCAATCCTTAGTCCTCAATCCTCAAACCTCAATCCTCGTTCATCAAACCTCAATCCTCAACCCTCAGTCTTCATCCTCAATCCTCAAACCTCAATCCTCAATCCTCAATATTCAAACATCAATACTCAATCTTCAATCGTCAATCCTCAAACCTCAATCCTCAATCCTCATTCTTCAATCCTAAATACCCAATCCTCAATCTTCAATCCTCAATCCTCAATACTCAATTCTCAATCCTCAATCCTTAATCCTCAGACCACAAACATCAATATTCAACCCCCAGTCCTCGTCCTCAATATACAACCCTCAATCCTCAGTTCTCAATATTCAATCATCAATATTCAATCTTCAATCCTCAATCCTCAATCCTCAATCCTCAATCCTCAATCCTCAATCTTCAACCCTGAATCCTCAATCCTCAATACTCAATCCTCAATCTTCAACCCTGAATCCTCAATCCTCAATACTCAATCCTCAATCTTCAATCCTCAATACTCAATCTTCAATCCTCAATCCTCAATCCTCAATCCTCAATCCTCAATCTTCAACCCTCAACACTCAATCTTCAATCCTCAATCCTCAATCCTCAATCTTCAATCCTCAACACTAATCTTCAATCCTCAATCCTCAATCCTCAATCCTCAATCCTCATTCTTCAATCCTCAATACCCAATCCTCAATCTTCAATCCTCAATCCTCAATCCTCAATCCTAATCCCTCAATCCTCATTCTTCAATCCTCAATACCCAGTCCTCAATTTCAATTCTCAATCCTCAATCCTCATTTCTCAATCCTCAATCCTCAACCCTCAGCACTCATCCTCCATCCTCAATCCTCAATCCTCAATACTCAATCCTCAATCCTCAACCTTCAATCCTCAATTCTCAATCTTCAATCCTCGATCCTCAATCATCAATCCTCAATATTCAATCATCAATACTCAATCTTCAACCCTCAACCTTCAATCCTCAATACTCAATCTTCAATCCTCAATCCTCAATCCGCAATCCTCAATCCTCAATCCTCAATCCTCAGGCATCAATACTCAATCTACAATATTCAATCCTCAGTCCTTAATCCTCAATCCACAATCCTCAACCTTCAATACTCAATACTCAATCTTCAATCCTCAATCCTCAATCCTCAACCCTCTATCCTCAATCCTCAATCCTCAATATTCAATCCTCAATGCTCAATCTTCAATCATGAATCCTCAATCCTCAATTCTCAGTCGTCAATCCTCAGTCATCAATCCTCAATCTTCAATCCTCAATCCTCAATCCTCAATCCTCAATCCTCATTCTTCAATCCTCAATACCCAATCCTTAATCTTCAGTCCTCAATCCTCAATCCTCAATCCTAATTCCTCAATCCTCATTCTTCAATCCTCAATAACCAATCCTGAATTTCTATCCTCAATCCTCAATCCTCATTTCTCAATCCTCAACCCTCAACCCTCAGCCCTCAACCTCCATCCTCAGTACTCAATCCTCTATCCTCAATCTTCAATCCTCAATACTCAATCTTCAATCCTCATTCCTCAATCCTCAATCCTCAATCCTCAATCTTCAATCCTCAAACATCAATCCTCAATTCTCAGTCCTCAATCCTCAGTCCTCAGTCGTCGAACCTCAATCCCCGACCCTTAGCACTCATCCTTAATCCTCATTCCTCAATCCTCAATCCTCAATATTCAACCCTCTGCCCTCATCCTCCATCCTCAATCCTCAATCCTCAATCCCCAACCTTCAATCCTCAATTCTCAATCTTCAATCCTCGATCCTCAATCCTCAATCCTCAATATTCAATCATCAATACTCAATCTTCAACCCTCAATCTTCAATCCTCAATACTCAATCTTCAATACTGAATCCTCAATCCTCAATCCTCAATCCTCAATTCTCAATCCTCAGGCATCAATACTCAATCTACAATGTTCAATCCTCAGTCCTTAATCCTCAATCCACAATCCTCAACCTTCAATACTCAATACTCAATCTTCAGTCCTCAATCCTCAATCCTCAATCCTCAATACTCAATCCTCAATCCTCAATATTCAATCCCCAATACTCAATCTTCAATCATCAATCCTCAATCCTCAATTCTCAGTCGTCGATCCTCAGTCATCAATCCTCAATCTTCAATACTCAATCGTCAATCCTTAGTCCCCAATCCTCAATCCTCAATCCTCGTTCCTCAAACCTCAATCCTCAACCCTCAGTCTTCATCCTCAATCCTCAAACCTCAATCCTCAATCCTCAGTATTCAATCATGAATACTCAATCTTCAATCCTCAATCCTCAAACCTCAATCCTCAATCCTCATTCTTCAATCCTCAACACTCAATCTTCAATCCTCAATCCTCAATCCTCAATCCTCAATCCTCATTCTTCAATCCTCAATCCTCAATCCTCAATTCTCAATCCTCAATCCTCAATCCTCAATCCTCAATTCTCAATCCTCAGGCATCAATACTCAATCTACAATGTTCAATCCTCAATACTCAATCTTCAATCCTCAATCCTCAATCCTCAATCCTCAATCCTCAATCCTCAATCCTCAGGCATCAATACTCAATCTACAATATTCAATCCTCAGTCCTTAATCCTCAATCCACAATCCTCAACCTTCAATACTCAATACTCAATCTTCAATCCTCAATCCTCAATCCTCAATCCTCTATCCTCAATCCTCAATCCTCAATATTCAATCCTCAATGCACAATCTTCAATCATGAATCCTCAATCCTCAATTCTCAGTCGTCAATCCTCAGTCATCAATCCTCAATCTTCAATCCTCAATCCTCAATCCTCAATCCTCAATCCTCATTCTTCAATCCTCAATACCCAATCCTCAATCTTCAGTCCTCAATCCTCAATCCTCAATCCTAATTCCTCAATCCTCATTCTTCAATCCTCAATAACCAATCCTCAATTTCTATCCTCAATCCTCAATCCTCATTTCTCAATCCTCAACCCTCAACCCTCAGCCCTCAACCTCCATCCTCAGTACTCAATCCTCTATCCTCAATCTTCAATCCTCAATACTCAATCTTCAATCCTCATTCCTCAATCCTCAATCCTCAATCCTCAATCTTCAATCCTCAAACATCAATCCTCAATTCTCAGTCCTCAATCCTCAGTCCTCAGTCGTCGAACCTCAATCCCCGACCCTTAGCACTCATCCTTAATCCTCATTCCTCAATCCTCAATCCTCAATATTCAACCCTCAGCCCTCATCCTCCATCCTCAATCCTCAATCCTCAATCCCCAACCTTCAATCCTCAATACTCAATCTTCAATCCTCGATCCTCAATCCTCAATCCTCAATATTCAATCATCAATACTCAATCTTCAACCCTCAATCTTCAATCCTCAATTCTCAATCTTCAATACTGAAACCTCAATCCTCAATCCTCAATCCTCAATTCTCAATCCTCAGGCATCAATACTCAATCTACAATGTTCAATCCTCAGTCCTTAATCCTCAATCCACAATCCTCAACCTTCAATACTCAATACTCAATCTTCAGTCCTCAATCCTCAATCCTCAATCCTCAATACTCAATCCTCAATCCTCAATATTCAATCCTCAATACTCAATCTTCAATCATCAATCCTCAATCCTCAATTCTCAGTCGTCAATCCTCAGTCATCAATCCTCAATCTTCAATACTCAATCGTCAATCCTTAGTCCCCAATCCTCAATCCTCAATCCTCGTTCCTCAAACCTCAATCCTCAACCCTCAGTCTTCATCCTCAATCCTCAAACCTCAATCCTCAATCCTCAGTATTCAATCATCAATACTCAATCTTCAATCCTCAATCCTCAAACCTCAATCCTCAATCCTCAATCCTCAATCCTCAATCCTCAGGCATCAATACTCAATCTACAATATTCAATCCACAATCCTCAATCCTCAATCCTCAGGCATCAATACTCAATCTACAATATTCAATCCACAATCCTTAATCCTCAATCCACAATCCTCAACCTTCAATTCTCAATACTCAATCTTCAATCCTCAATCCTCAATCCTCAATCCTCAATCCTCAATCCTCAATCCTCAATATTCAATCGTCAATACTCAATCTTCAATCATCAATCCTCATTCCTCAATTCTCAGTCGTCAATCCTCAGTTATCAATCCTCAATCTTCAATACTCAATCGTCAATCCTTAGTCCTCAATCCTCAATCCTCGATCCTCGTTCCTCAAACCTCAATCCTCAACCCTCAGTCTTCATCATCAATCCTCAAACCTCAATCCTCAACCCTCAATACTCAATCATCAATACTCAATCTTCAA
Source organism: Calliopsis andreniformis (assembly GCF_051401765.1). Taxonomy (NCBI): domain Eukaryota; kingdom Metazoa; phylum Arthropoda; class Insecta; order Hymenoptera; family Andrenidae; genus Calliopsis; species Calliopsis andreniformis. The sequence goes on from NW_027480561.1 coordinate 805,204, forward strand.
TCCTCAATCCTAAAACCTCAATCCTCAATCCTCATTCTTCAATACTAAACACCCAATCCTCAATCCTCAATCCTCAATCCTCAATCCACAATCCTCAATCTTCAACACTGTGTCCTCAATCCTCAATACTCAATCCTCAATCTTCAATCCTCAATACTCAATCTTCAATCCTCAATCCTCAATCCTCAATATTCAATCATCAATACTCAATCTTGAATCCTCAATCCTCAATCCTCAATTCTCAATCCTCAATCCTCAATCCTCAATCCTCAATCCGCAATCCTCAATCCTCAGGCATCAATACTCAATCTACAATATTCAATCTTCAGTCCTTAATCCTCAATCCACAATCCTCAACCTTCAATACTCAATACTCAATCTTCAATCCTCAATCCTCAATCCTCAATCCTCTATCCTCAATTCTCATTCCTCAATATTCAATCCTCAATGCTCAATCTTCAATCATGAATCCTCAATCCTGAATTCTCAGTCGTCAATCCTCAGTCATCAATCCTCAATCTTCAATCCTCAATCCTCAATCCTCAATCCTCAATCCTCATTCTTCAATCCTCAATACCCAATCCTCAATCTTCAGTCCTCAATCCTCAATCCTCAATCCTAATTCCTCAATCCTCATTCTTCAATCCTCAATACCCAATCCTCAATTTCTATCCTCAATCCTCAATCCTCATTTCTCAATCCTCAATCCTCAATTCTCAATCCTCAATCCTCAATATTCAATCATCAATACTCAATCTTCAATCCTCAATCTTTAATCCTCAATACTCAATCTTCAATCCTCAATCCTCAATCCTCAATCCTCAATCCTCTATCCTCAGGCATCAATACTCAATCTACAATGTTCAATCCTCAATCCTTAATCCTCAATCCACAATCCTCAACCTTCAATACTCAATATTCAATCTTCAATCCTCAATCCTCAATCCTCAATCTTCAATCCTCAATCCTCGATCCTCAATCCTCAATCCTCATTCTTCAATCCTCAATACCCAATCCTCAATCTTCAGTCCTCAATCCTCAATCCTCAATCCTAATTCCTCAATCCTCATTCTTCAATCCTCAATACTCAATCTTCAATCATCAATCCTCAATCCTCAATTCTCAGTCGTCAATCCTCAGTCATCAATCCTCAATCTTCAATACTCAATCGTCAATCCTTAGTCCTCAATCCTCAAACCTCAATCCTCGTTCCTCAAACCTCAATCCTCAACCCTCAGTCTTCATCCTCAATCCTCAAACCTCAATCCTCAATCCTCAATATTCAAACATCAATACTCAATCTTCAATCCTCAATCCTCAAACCTCAATCCTCAATCCTCATTCTTCAATCCTAAATACCCAATCCTCAATCTTCAATCCTCAATCCTCAATACTCAATTCTCAATCCTCAATCCTTAATCCTCAGACCACAAACATCAATATTCAACCCCCAGTCCTCGTCCTCAATATACAACCCTCAATCCTCAGTTCTCAATATTCAATCATCAATATTCAATCTTCAATCCTCAATCCTCAATCCTCAATCCTCAATCCTCAATCCTCAATCTTCAACCCTGAATCCTCAATCCTCAATACTCAATCCTCAATCTTCAACCCTGAATCCTCAATCCTCAATACTCAATCCTCAATCTTCAATCCTCAATACTCAATCTTCAATCCTCAATCCTCAATCCTCAATCCTCAATCCTCAATCTTCAACCCTCAACACTCAATCTTCAATCCTCAATCCTCAATCCTCAATCTTCAATCCTCAACTCTAATCTTCAATCCTCAATCCTCAATCCTCAATCCTCAATCCTCATTCTTCAATCCTCAATACCCAATCCTCAATCTTCAATCCTCAATCCTCAATCCTCAATCCTAATCCCTCAATCCTCATTCTTCAATCCTCAATACCCAATCCTCAATTTCAATTCTCAATCCTCAATCCTCATTTCTCAATCCTCAATCCTCAACCCTCAGCACTCATCCTCCATCCTCAATCCTCAATCCTCAATACTCAATCCTCAATCCTCAATCTTCAATCCTCAATTCTCAATCTTCAATCCTCGATCCTCAATCATCAATCCTCAATATTCAATCATCAATACTCAATCTTCAACCCTCAACCTTCAATCCTCAATACTCAATCTTCAATCCTCAATCCTCAATCCGCAATCCTCAATCCTCAATCCTCAATCCTCAGGCATCAATACTCAATCTACAATATTCAATCCTCAGTCCTTAATCCTCAATCCACAATCCTCAACCTTCAATACTCAATACTCAATCTTCAATCCTCAATCCTCAATCCTCAATCCTCTATCCTCAATCCTCAATCCTCAATATTCAATCCTCAATGCTCAATCTTCAATCATGAATCCTCAATCCTCAATCCTCAGTCGTCAATCCTCAGTCATCAATCCTCAATCTTCAATCCTCAATCCTCAATCCTCAATCCTCAATCCTCATTCTTCAATCCTCAATACCCAATCCTTAATCTTCAGTCCTCAATCCTCAATCCTCAATCCTAATTCCTCAATCCTCATTCTTCAATCCTCAATAACCAATCCTCAATTTCTATCCTCAATCCTCAATCCTCATTTCTCAATCCTCAACCCTCAACCCTCAGCCCTCAACCTCCATCCTCAGTACTCAATCCTCTATCCTCAATCTTCAATCCTCAATACTCAATCTTCAATCCTCATTCCTCAATCCTCAATCCTCAATCCTCAATCTTCAATCCTCAAACATCAATCCTCAATTCTCAGTCCTCAATCCTCAGTCCTCAGTCGTCGAACCTCAATCCCCGACCCTTAGCACTCATCCTTAATCCTCATTCCTCAATCCTCAATCCTCAATATTCAACCCTCTGCCCTCATCCTCCATCCTCAATCCTCAATCCTCAATCCCCAACCTTCAATCCTCAATTCTCAATCTTCAATCCTCGATCCTCAATCCTCAATCCTCAATATTCAATCATCAATACTCAATCTTCAACCCTCAATCTTCAATCCTCAATACTCAATCTTCAATACTGAATCCTCAATCCTCAATCCTCAATCCTCAATTCTCAATCCTCAGGCATCAATACTCAATCTACAATGTTCAATCCTCAGTCCTTAATCCTCAATCCACAATCCTCAACCTTCAATACTCAATACTCAATCTTCAGTCCTCAATCCTCAATCCTCAATCCTCAATACTCAATCCTCAATCCTCAATATTCAATCCCCAATACTCAATCTTCAATCATCAATCCTCAATCCTCAATCCTCAGTCGTCAATCCTCAGTCATCAATCCTCAATCTTCAATACTCAATCGTCAATCCTTAGTCCCCAATCCTCAATCCTCAATCCTCGTTCCTCAAACCTCAATCCTCAACCCTCAGTCTTCATCCTCAATCCTCAAACCTCAATCCTCAATCCTCAGTATTCAATCATGAATACTCAATCTTCAATCCTCAATCCTCAAACCTCAATCCTCAATCCTCATTCTTCAATCCTCAACACTCAATCTTCAATCCTCAATCCTCAATCCTCAATCCTCAATCCTCATTCTTCAATCCTCAATCCTCAATCCTCAATTCTCAATCCTCAATCCTCAATCCTCAATCCTCAATTCTCAATCCTCAGGCATCAATACTCAATCTACAATGTTCAATCCTCAGTCCTTAATCCTCAATCCACAATCCTCAACATTCAATACTCAATACTCAATCTTCAGTCCTCAATCCTCAATCCTCAATCCTCAATACTCAATCCTCAATCTTCAATATTCAATCCTCAATACTCAATCTTCAATCATCAATCCTCAATCCTCAATTCTCAGTCGTCAATCCTCAGTCATCAATCCTCAATCTTCAATACTCAATCGTCAATCCTTAGTCCCCAATCCTCAATCCTCAATCCTCGTTCCTCCAACCTCAATCCTCAACCCTCAGTCTTCATCCTCAATCCTCAAACCTCAATCCTCAATCCTCAGTATTCAATCATCAATACTCAATCTTCAATCCTCAATCCTCAAACCTCAATCCTCAATCCTCATTCTTCAATCCTCAACACTCAATCTTCAATCCTCAATCCTCAATCCTCAATCCTCAATCCTCATTCTTCAATCCTCAATACCCAATCCTCAATGTTCAATCCTCAATCCTCAATCCTCAATCCTAATTCCTCAATCCTGATTCTTCAGTCCTCAATACCCAATCCTCAATTTCAATGCTCAATCCTCAATCCTCATTTCTCAATCCTCAATCCTCAACCCTTAGCCCTCATCCTCCATCCTCAGTACTCAATCCTCTATCCTCAATCTTCAATCCTCAATACTCAATCCTCAATCCTCATTCCTCAAATCCTCAATCCTCAATCCTCAATCTTCAATGCTCAATACTCAATCTGCAATCCTCAATCCTCAAACCTCAATCCTCAATCCTCATTCCTCAATCCTCAATACCCAATCCTCAATCCTCAATTCTCAATCCTCAATCCTCAATATTCAATCATCAATACTGAATCTTCAATCCTCAATCTTTAATCCTCAATACTCAATCTTCAATCCTCAATCCTCAATCCTCAATCCTCAATCCTCTATCCTCAGGCATCAATACTCAATCTACAATGTTCAATCCTCAATCCTTAATCCTCAATCCACAATCCTCAACCTTCAATACTCAATATTCAATCTTCAATCCTCAATCCTCAATCCTCAATCCTCAATCCTCAATCCTCAATATTCAATCCTCAATACTCAATCTTCAATCACCAATCCTCAATCCTCAATTCTCAGTCGTCAATCCTCAGACATCAATCCTCAATCTTCAATACTCAATCGTCAATCCTTAGTCCTCAATCCTCAAACCTCAATCCTCGTTCCTCAAACCTCAATCCTCAACCCTCAGTCTTCATCCTCAATCCTCAAACCTCAATCCTCAATCCTCAATATTCAAACATCAATACTCAATCTTCAATCCTCAATCCTCAAACCTCAATCCTCAATCCTCATTCTTCAATCCTAAATACCCAATCCTCAATCTTCAATCCTCAATCCTCAATACTCAATTCTCAATCCTCAATCCTTAATCCTCAGACCACAAACATCAATATTCAACCCCCAGTCCTCGTCCTCAATACACAACCCTCAATCCTCAGTTCTCAATATTCAATCATCAATATTCAATCTTCAATCCTCAATCCTCAATCCTCAATCCTCAATCCTCAATCCTCAATCTTCAACCCTGAATCCTCAATCCTCAATACTCAATCCTCAATCTTCAATCCTCAATACTCAATCTTCAATCCTCAATCCTCAATCCTCAATCCTCAATCCTCAATCTTCAACCCTCAACACTCAATCTGCAATCCTCAATCCTCAATCCTCAATCTTCAATCCTCAACACTAATCTTCAATCCTCAATCCTCAATCCTCAATCCTCAATCCTCAATCCTCATTCTTCAATCCTCAATACCCAATCCTCAATCTTCAATCCTCAATCCTCAATCCTCAATCCTAATCCCTCAATCCTCATTCTTCAATCCTCAATACCCAATCCTCAATTTCAATTCTCAATTCTCAATCCTCATTTCTCAATCCTCAATCCTCAACCCTCAGCACTCATCCTCCATCCTCAATCCTCAATCCTCAATACTCAATCCTCAATCCTCAATCTTCAATCCTCAATTCTCAATCTTCAATCCTCGATCCTCAATCATCAATCCTCAATATTCAATCATCAATACTCAATCTTCAACCCTCAATCTTCAATCCTCAATACTCAATCTTCAATCCTCAATCCTCAATCCTCAATCCTCAATCCTCAATCCTCAATCCTCAATCCTCAGGCATCAATACTCAATCTACAATATTCAATCCTCAGTCCTTAATCCTCAATCCACAATCCTCAACCTTCAATACTCAATACTCAATCTTCAATCCTCAATCCTCAATCCTCAATCCTCAATCCTCTATCCTCAATCCTCAATCCTCAATATTCAATCCTCAATGCTCAATCTTCAATCATGAATCCTCAACCCTCAATTCTCAGTCGTCAATCCTCAGTCATCAATCCTCAATCTTCAATCCTCAATCCTCAATCCTCAATCCTCAATCCTCATTCTTCAATCCTCAATACCCAATCCTCAATCTTCAGTCCTCAATCCTCAATCCTCAATCCTAATTCCTCAATCCTCATTCTTCAATCCTCAATACCCAATCCTCAATCTTCAATCCTCAATCCTCAATCCTCAAGCCTCTATCCTCAATCTTCAATCTTCAATCCTGACTACTCAATCTTCAATCATCAATAGTCAATCTTCAATCCTCAACCCTCAATCCACAATCCACAATCCTCAATCCTCAATCAACAACCTTCAATCCTCAATACTCAATCTTCAATCCTCAATCCTCAATCCTGAATCGTCAATCCTCATTCTTCAATCCTCAATACCCAATCATCAATCCTCAATCCTCAATCTTCAATACTCAATCTTCAATCGTCAATCCTCAATCCTCAATCCTCAATCCTCAATCCTCAGTCATCAATCCTCAATCCTCAATACTCAATCGTCATTCCTCAGTCCTCAATTCTCAATCCTCAATCCTCGTTCCTCAAACCTCAATCCTCAACCCTCAGTCCTCATCCTCAATTCTCAATCCTCAATCCTCAAACCTCAATCTTCAATCCTCAATACTCAATCTTCGATCCTCAATCCTCAACACTCAATCCTCAATCATCAATCCCCAGTCATGAATACTCAATCTTCAATACTCAATCCTCAATCCTCAATCCTGAATCCTCAATCCTCAATCCTCAATCCTCATTGCTCAAACCTCAATCCTCAACGCTCAGTCCTCATCCTCAATTCTCAATTCTCAATCCTCGATCCTCAATTCTCAATCTTCAATCCTCAATAATCAATCTCCAATCCTAGATCCTCAATCCCCAATCCTCAATCGTCAATCCTGAATCTTCAATCCTGAATCCCCAGTCCTCAATCCTCAATACTCAATCTTCAATCCTCAATCCTCAATTCTCAATCCTCAATACTCAATCCTCAATCGTCAATACTCAATCGTCAATCCTCAATCCCCGATCCTGAATCTTCAATCCTCAATCCTCAACCCTCAATCCTCAATCCTCAATCCTGAAGCCTCAATCCTCAAACCTCAAACTTCAATCCTCAATACTCAATCTTCGATTCTCAATTCTCAATCCTCAATCCTCAATCCCCAATCCTCAGTCTTCAATACTCAATACCCAATCCTCAATCTTCAACCCTCAATCCTCAATCCTCAATTCTCAATCCTCAATCCACAGTCCTCAGTCCTCAAACCTCAATCCTCAACCCTGAGCCATCATCCTCAATCCTCAATCCTCGTTCCTCAACCCTCAATCCTCAATCCTCAATCCTCAATAGTCAATCTCCAATCCTAGATCCTCAATCCCCAATCCTCAATCCTTAATCCTCAATCTTCAATCCTCAATCCTCAATTCTCAATCGTCAATAGTCAATCCTCAATCCACAATCCTCAATCCCCAAACCTCAATCTTCAATCCTCAATCCTCAATCCTGAAGCCTCAATCCTCAATCCTCAATCTTCAATCCTGAATACTCAATCTTCAAACCTCAATCCTCAATCCTCAATCCTCAATCCTCAATCCTCAATCGTCAGTCTTCAATCCTCAATACTTAATCTTCAATCCTCAACCCTCAATCCTCAATCCTCAATCCTCATTCTTCAATCCTCAATACCCAATCCTCAATCTTCAATCCTGAATCCTCAATCCTCAATTCTCAATCCTCAATCCCCGGTCCTCTGTCCTCAAACCTCAATCCTCAACCCTCAGCCCTCATCCTCAATCCTCAATCCTAAATCCTCAATCATCAGTCTTCAATCCTCAATGCTCATTCTTCAATCCTCAATCCTCAATCCTCAAACCTCAATCTTCAACCCTGAGCCATCATCCTCAATCCTCAATCCTCGTTCCTCAATCCTCAATCGTCAGTCTTCAATCCTCAATACCCAATCTGCAATCCTCAGTCCTCAGCCCTCAATCCTCAATCCTCATTCTTCAATCCTAAAGACCCAATCCTCAATCCTTAATCCTCAATCTTCAATCCTCAATCCTCAATTCTCAATCCTCAGTACTCAATCCTCAATCCTCAATCCTCAATCCTCAATCCTCAATCGTCTGTCTTCAATCCTCAATACTCAATCTTCAATCCTCAACCCTCATTCCTCAATCCTCAATCCTCAATCCTCAGTCCTCAATCATCAATCCTCAATCGTCAATACTCAATCCTCAATCCTCAATCCTCAATCCTCAATACTCAATCTTCAATCCTCAATCCTCAATCCTCAATACTCAGTCCTCAATCCTCAGTCATCAATCCTCAATCCTCAATACTCAATCGTCAATACTCAATCGTCAATCCTCAGTCCTCAATTCTCAATCCTCTTTCCCCGTTCCTCAAACCTCAATCCTCAACCCTCAGTCCTCATACTCAATCCTCAATCTTCAATCCTCAATCCTCAATCCTCAATCCTCAATCCTCAATCTTCAACCTTCAATAGTCAACCTTCAATCCTCAATCTTCAATCCCCAATCCTCAATCCTCAATCCTCAATCGTCAGTCTTCAATCCTCAATACTCAATCTGCAATCCTCAGACCTCAACCCTCAACCCTCAATCCTCATTCTTCAACCCTCAATACCCAATCCTCAATCTTCAACCCTCAATCCTCAATCCTCAATTCTCAATCCTCAATCCTCAGTCCTCAGTCCTCAGTCCTCAAACCTCAATCCTCAACCCTCAGCCATCATCCTCAATCCTCAATCCTCGTTCCTCAATCCTCAATCCTCAATCCTCAATCCTCAATAGTCAATATCCAATCCTAGATCCTCAATCCCCAATCCTCAATCTTCAACCCTCTATCCTCAATCCTCAATTCTCAATCCTCAATCCTCAATCCACAGTCCTCAGTCGTCAAACCTCAATCCTCAACCCTCAGCCATCATCCGCAATCCTCAATCCTCGTTCCTCAATCCTCAATCCTCATTCCTCAAACCCCAATCCTCAATCTTCAATCCTTAACACTCAATCCTCAAGCCTCAATCCTCAATCCTCAATCTTCAATCCTGAATACTCAATCTTCAATCCTCAATACTCAATCTTCAATCCTCAGCCCTCAATCCTCAATCCTGAATCGTCAATCCTCAATCTTCAATCCTCAATCCCCAGTCCTCAATCCTCAATACTCAATCTTCAATCCTCAATCCTCAATTATCAATCCTCAATACTCAACACTCAATCGTCAATCCTCAATCGTCAATCCTCACTCCCCAATCCTGAATCTTCAATCCTCAATACTCAACCCTCAATCCTCAATCCTCAATCTTCAATCCTTAATACTCAATCTTCAATCCTCAATTCTCAATCCTCAATCCTCAATCCTCAATCTTCAGTCCTCAACCGTCAGTCCTCGTCCTCAATCCTCAACCCTCAATCCTCATTCCTCTATATTCAATCCTCAATACTCAACCTTCGATCCTCAATCCTCAGTCCTAAATCCCCAAACCTCAGTCCTCAGTCATGAATACTCCATCTTCAATACTCAATACACAATCCTCAATCGTCAATCCTCAGTCCTCAATCCTCAATCTTCATTCTTCAAACCTCAATCCTCAACCCTCAGACCTCATCCTCAATTCCCAATTCTCAATCCTCAATCCTCAATTCTCAATCTTAAAATCCTCAATAATCAATCTTCAATCCTCAATCCGCAGTCCTCGATCTTCAATCCTCAATGCTCAATCCTCAATCCTCAATCCTCAGTCCTCAATCCTCAATCCTCAATCCTCATACCTCAATACTCAACCGTCAGTCCTCGTCCTCAATCCTCAACTATCAATCCTCAATCCTCAATCCTCAATCCTCAATCCTCAATCATCAATCCTCAATCTTCAATACTCAATCCTCAATCCTCGATCCTCAATCCTCAATACTCAATCTTCAATCCTCAATCCTCAATCCTCAATCCTCAATCCTCAATCCTAGGTCATCAATCCTCAATCCTCAATACTCAATCGTCAATACTCAATCGTCAATCCTCAGTCCTCAATTCTCAATCCTCAATCCTCGTTCCTCAAACATCAATCCTCAACCCTCAGTCCTCATCCTCAATTCTCAATCATCAATCCTCAAACCTCAATCTTCGATACTCAATCCCCAGTCCTCAATACTCAATACTCAATATTCAATCCTCAATCCTCAATCCTCAATATTCAACACACAACCATCAACCATCAATTCTCAATACTCAATCATCAATCCTCAATTCTTAATACTCAATAGAATATCCTGAATTCTCATGATTCACTACTCAATCCGCAATATTCAATAATCAAATCTCGATCCTCAAGCATCAATTCTCAACACTCAATCCTCAACACTCGGTCCTCTCTCTTCAATCCCCCATCCTGAATCCTCTATCCTCAAGCGTCAATCCTCAATCCTCAATCCTCAAACCTCAATCCTCAGTCCTCAACAATCAGTTGTCAAACCTCAATCCTCAATAGAATATCATCAATTCACAGTTTTCAATACTCAATACTCAATCTGCAATCTTCCAACCTCTATCCACAAACATCAATTCTCATCACTCAACCCTCAACACTCGGTCCTCAATGTTCAATCCTCAATCCTCAATTCTCAATCTTCATTCCTCAATACTGAATCTTCAATCCTCAATACTCAATCTTCAAGCCTCAATCCTCAATCCTCAATCCTCAATCCCCAATCCTCAATCATCAATCTTCAATCTTCAAAAAGCAATCCTCAATCCTCAATTCTCAATCCTCAATACTCAACCGTCAAGCCTCAATTCCCAATACACAATACAATATCCTGAATTCTCAGGATTCAATACTCAAACCTCAATCCTCAACCCTCAGCCCTCATCCTCCATCCTCAATCCTCAATCCTCAATCCTCAATCTTCAATCCGCAATCTTCAATCTTCAAACTTCAATCCTCAATCCTCAATCCTCAATCCTCAATACTCAATCTTCGATCCTCAATCCTCAACACTCAATCCTCAATCCTCAATCCTCAGTCATGAATACTCAATCTTCAATACTCAATCCTCAATCCTCAATCCTCAATCCTCAATCCTCAATCCTCAATTCTCATTCCTCAATCCTCAATCCCCAATCCTCAATCATCAATCCTCAATCTTCAAAACTCAATCCTCAATCCTCAATTCTCAATCCTCAATACTCAACCATCAATACTAAATTCTCAATACTCAATAGAATATACTGAATTCTCGGGATTCAATACTCAAACCTCAATCCTCAACCCTCAGTCCTCATCCTCAATCCTCAATCCTAAATCCTCAATCATCAGTCTTCAATCCTCAATGCTCATTCTTCAATCCTCAATCCTCAATCCTCAAACCTCAATCTTCAACCCTGAGCCATCATCCTCAATCCTCAATCCTCGTTCCTCAATCCTCAATCGTCAGTCTTCAATCCTCAATACCCAATCTGCAATCCTCAGTCCTCAGCCCTCAATCCTCAATCCTCATTCTTCAATCCTAAAGACCCAATCCTCAATCCTTAATCCTCAATCTTCAATCCTCAATCCTCAATTCTCAATCCTCAGTACTCAATCCTCAATCCTCAATCCTCAATCCTCAATCCTCAATCGTCTGTCTTCAATCCTCAATACTCAATCTTCAATCCTCAACCCTCATTCCTCAATCCTCAATCCTCAATCCTCAATCTTCAATCCCCAATCCTCAATCCTCAATCCTCAATCGTCAGTCTTCAATCCTCAATACTCAATCTGCAATCCTCAGACCTCAACCCTCAACCCTCAATCCTCATTCTTCAACCCTCAATACCCAATCCTCAATCTTCAACCCTCAATCCTCAATCCTCAATTCTCAATCCTCAATCCTCAGTCCTCAGTCCTCAGTCCTCAAACCTCAATCCTCAACCCTCAGCCATCATCCTCAATCCTCAATCCTCGTTCCTCAATCCTCAATCCTCAATCCTCAATCCTCAATAGTCAATATCCAATCCTAGATCCTCAATCCCCAATCCTCAATCTTCAACCCTCTATCCTCAATCCTCAATTCTCAATCCTCAATCCTCAATCCACAGTCCTCAGTCGTCAAACCTCAATCCTCAACCCTCAGCCATCATCCGCAATCCTCAATCCTCGTTCCTCAATCCTCAATCCTCATTCCTCAAACCCCAATCCTCAATCTTCAATCCTTAACCCTCAATCCTCAAGCCTCAATCCTCAATCCTCAATCTTCAATCCTGAATACTCAATCTTCAATCCTCAATACTCAATCTTCAATCCTCAGCCCTCAATCCTCAATCCTGAATCGTCAATCCTCAATCTTCAATCCTCAATCCCCAGTCCTCAATCCTCAATACTCAATCTTCAATCCTCAATCCTCAATTATCAATCCTCAATACTCAACACTCAATCGTCAATCCTCAATCATCAATCCTCAATCTTCAAAACTCAATCCTCAATCCTCAATTCTCAATCCTCAATACTCAACCATCAATACTAAATTCTCAATACTCAATAGAATATACTGAATTCTCGGGATTCAATACTCAAACCTCAATCCTCAACCCTCAGTCCTCATCCTCAATTCTCAATTCTCAATCCTCATTGCTCAAACCTCAATCCCCAACGCTCAGTCCTCATCCTCAATTCTCAATTCTCAATCCTGGATCCTCAATTCTCAATCTTCAATCCTCAATAATCAATCTCCAATCCTAGATCCTCAATCCCCAATCCTCAATCGTCAATCCTCAATCTTCAATCCTGAATCCCCAGTCCTCAATCCTCAATACTCAATCTTCAATCCTCAATCCTCAATTCTCAATCCTCAATACTCAATCCTCAATCGTCAATACTCAATCGTCAATCCTCAATCCCCGATCCTGAATCTTCAATCCTCAATCCTCAACCCTCAATCCTCAATCCTCAATCCTCAAGCCTCAATCCTCAAACCTCAATCTTCAATCCTCAATACTCAATCTTCGATTCTCAATTCTCAATCCTCAATCCTCAATCCCCAATCCTCAGTCTTCAATACTCAATCCTCAATCCTCAATCCTCAAACCTCAATCCTCAACCATCAATACTCAATCTTCAATCCTCAATCCTCAATCCTCAATCCTCAATCCTCAATCATCAGACATGAATACTCAATCTTCATAACTCAATCCTCAATCCTCAATCCTCAATCCTCAATCCTCAATCCTCAATCCTCAATCCTCAATCCCCAATCCTCAATCTTCAATCCTCAATCCTCAATCTTCAAGCCTCAATCCTCAATCCTCAACCTTCAATCCTGAATACTCAATCTTCAAACCTCAATACTCAATCGTCAATACTCAATCCTCAATCCTCAGTCCTCAGTGCTCAAACCTCAATCCTCAACCCTGAGCCATTATCCTCAATCCTCAATCCTCGTTCCTCAATCCTCAATCGTCAGTCTTCAATCCTCAATACCCAATCCTCAATCTTCAACCCTCAATCCTCAATCCTCAATTCTCAATTCTCAATCCTCAATCCCCAATCCTCAATCCTCAATCCTCAATCGTCAGTCTTCAATACTCAATACCCAATCTGCAATCCTCAGTCCTCAGCCCTCAGCGCTGAATCCTCATTGTTCAATCCTCAATACCCAATCCTCAATCTTCAACCCTCAATCCTCAATCCTCAATTCTCAATCCTCAATCCTCAGTCCTCAGTCCTCAAACCTCAATCCTCAACCCTGAGCCATCATCCTCAATCCTCAATCCTCGTTCCTGAACCCTCAATCCTCAATCCTCAATCCTCAATAGTCAATCTCCAATCCTAGATCCTCAATCCCCAATCCTCAATCCTTAACCCTCAATCTTCAATCCTCAATCCTCAATTCTCAATCCTCAATACTCAATCCTCAATCCACAATCCTCAATCCCCAAACCCCAATCTTCAATCCTCAGTCCTCAATCCTGAAGCCTCAATCCTCAATCCTCAATCTTCAATCCTGAATACTCAATCTTCAAACCTCAATCCTCAATCCTCAATCCTCAATCCTCAATCCTCAATCGTCAGTCTTCAATCCTCAATACCCAATCCTCAATCTTCAATCCTGAATCCTCAATCCTCAATCCTCAATCCTCGATCCTCAATCCTCAATCCTCAATCATAAATCCTCAATCTTCAACACTCAATCCTCAATCCTCAATCCTCAATCATGAATCATCAATCCTCAATCTTCAATACTCAATCCGCAATCCTCAATCCTCCATCCTCAATACTCAATCCTCAAACCTCAATCTTCAATCCTCAATACTCAACCTTCGATCCTCAATCCTCAATCCTCAATCCTCAGTCATGAATACTCAATCTTCAATACTCAATCCTCAATCCTCAATCCTCAATCCTCAATCCTCAATCCTCAATTCTCATTCCTCAATCCTCAATCCCCAATCCTCAATCATCAATCCTCAATCTTCAAAACTCAATCCTCAATCCTCAATTCTCAATCCTCAATACTCAACCATCAATACTAAATTCTCAATACTCAATAGAATATACTGAATTCTCGGGATTCAATACTCAAACCTCAATCCTCAACCCTCAGTCCTCATCCTCAATCCTCAATCCTAAATCCTCAATCATCAGTCTTCAATCCTCAATGCTCATTCTTCAATCCTCAATCCTCAATCCTCAAACCTCAATCTTCAACCCTGAGCCATCATCCTCAATCCTCAATCCTCGTTCCTCAATCCTCAATCGTCAGTCTTCAATCCTCAATACCCAATCTGCAATCCTCAGTCCTCAGCCCTCAATCCTCAATCCTCATTCTTCAATCCTAAAGACCCAATCCTCAATCCTTAATCCTCAATCTTCAATCCTCAATCCTCAATTCTCAATCCTCAGTACTCAATCCTCAATCCTCAATCCTCAATCCTCAATCCTCAATCGTCTGTCTTCAATCCTCAATACTCAATCTTCAATCCTCAACCCTCATTCCTCAATCCTCAATCCTCAATCCTCAGTCCTCAATCATCAATCCTCAATCGTCAATACTCAATCCTCAATCCTCAATCCTCAATCCTCAATACTCAATCTTCAATCCTCAATCCTCAATCCTCAATACTCAGTCCTCAATCCTCAGTCATCAATCCTCAATCCTCAATACTCAATCGTCAATACTCAATCGTGAATCCTCAGTCCTCAATTCTCAATCCTCTTTCCCCGTTCCTCAAACCTCAATCCTCAACCCTCAGTCCTCATACTCAATCCTCAATCTTCAATCCTCAATCCTCAATCCTCAATCCTCAATCCTCAATCTTCAACCTTCAATAGTCAACCTTCAATCCTCAATCTTCAATCCCCAATCCTCAATCCTCAATCCTCAATCGTCAGTCTTCAATCCTCAATACTCAATCTGCAATCCTCAGACCTCAACCCTCAACCCTCAATCCTCATTCTTCAACCCTCAATACCCAATCCTCAATCTTCAACCCTCAATCCTCAATCCTCAATTCTCAATCCTCAATCCTCAGTCCTCAGTCCTCAGTCCTCAAACCTCAATCCTCAACCCTCAGCCATCATCCTCAATCCTCAATCCTCGTTCCTCAATCCTCAATCCTCAATCCTCAATCCTCAATAGTCAATATCCAATCCTAGATCCTCAATCCCCAATCCTCAATCTTCAACCCTCTATCCTCAATCCTCAATTCTCAATCCTCAATCCTCAATCCACAGTCCTCAGTCGTCAAACCTCAATCCTCAACCCTCAGCCATCATCCGCAATCCTCAATCCTCGTTCCTCAATCCTCAATCCTCATTCCTCAAACCCCAATCCTCAATCTTCAATCCTTAACCCTCAATCCTCAAGCCTCAATCCTCAATCCTCAATCTTCAATCCTGAATACTCAATCTTCAATCCTCAATACTCAATCTTCAATCCTCAGCCCTCAATCCTCAATCCTGAATCGTCAATCCTCAATCTTCAATCCTCAATCCCCAGTCCTCAATCCTCAATACTCAATCTTCAATCCTCAATCCTCAATTATCAATCCTCAATACTCAACACTCAATCGTCAATCCTCAATCATCAATCCTCAATCTTCAAAACTCAATCCTCAATCCTCAATCCTCAATCCTCAATACTCAACCATCAATACTAAATTCTCAATACTCAATAGAATATACTGAATTCTCGGGATTCAATACTCAAACCTCAATCCTCAACCCTCAGTCCTCATCCTCAATTCTCAATTCTCAATCCTCATTGCTCAAACCTCAATCCCCAACGCTCAGTCCTCATCCTCAATTCTCAATTCTCAATCCTGGATCCTCAATTCTCAATCTTCAATCCTCAATAATCAATCTCCAATCCTAGATCCTCAATCCCCAATCCTCAATCGTCAATCCTCAATCTTCAATCCTGAATCCCCAGTCCTCAATCCTCAATACTCAATCTTCAATCCTCAATCCTCAATTCTCAATCCTCAATACTCAATCCTCAATCGTCAATACTCAATCGTCAATCCTCAATCCCCGATCCTGAATCTTCAATCCTCAATCCTCAACCCTCAATCCTCAATCCTCAATCCTCAAGCCTCAATCCTCAAACCTCAATCTTCAATCCTCAATACTCAATCTTCGATTCTCAATTCTCAATCCTCAATCCTCAATCCCCAATCCTCAGTCTTCAATACTCAATCCTCAATCCTCAATCCTCAAACCTCAATCCTCAACCATCAATACTCAATCTTCAATCCTCAATCCTCAATCCTCAATCCTCAATCCTCAATCATCAGACATGAATACTCAATCTTCATAACTCAATCCTCAATCCTCAATCCTCAATCCTCAATCCTCAATCCTCAATCCTCAATCCTCAATCCCCAATCCTCAATCTTCAATCCTCAATCCTCAATCTTCAAGCCTCAATCCTCAATCCTCAACCTTCAATCCTGAATACTCAATCTTCAAACCTCAATACTCAATCGTCAATACTCAATCCTCAATCCTCAGTCCTCAGTGCTCAAACCTCAATCCTCAACCCTGAGCCATTATCCTCAATCCTCAATCCTCGTTCCTCAATCCTCAATCGTCAGTCTTCAATCCTCAATACCCAATCCTCAATCTTCAACCCTCAATCCTCAATCCTCAATTCTCAATTCTCAATCCTCAATCCCCAATCCTCAATCCTCAATCCTCAATCGTCAGTCTTCAATACTCAATACCCAATCTGCAATCCTCAGTCCTCAGCCCTCAGCGCTGAATCCTCATTGTTCAATCCTCAATACCCAATCCTCAATCTTCAACCCTCAATCCTCAATCCTCAATTCTCAATCCTCAATCCTCAGTCCTCAGTCCTCAAACCTCAATCCTCAACCCTGAGCCATCATCCTCAATCCTCAATCCTCGTTCCTGAACCCTCAATCCTCAATCCTCAATCCTCAATAGTCAATCTCCAATCCTAGATCCTCAATCCCCAATCCTCAATCCTTAACCCTCAATCTTCAATCCTCAATCCTCAATTCTCAATCCTCAATACTCAATCCTCAATCCACAATCCTCAATCCCCAAACCCCAATCTTCAATCCTCAGTCCTCAATCCTGAAGCCTCAATCCTCAATCCTCAATCTTCAATCCTGAATACTCAATCTTCAAACCTCAATCCTCAATCCTCAATCCTCAATCCTCAATCCTCAATCGTCAGTCTTCAATCCTCAATACCCAATCCTCAATCTTCAATCCTGAATCCTCAATCCTCAATCCTCAATCCTCGATCCTCAATCCTCAATCCTCAATCATAAATCCTCAATCTTCAACACTCAATCCTCAATCCTCAATCCTCAATCATGAATCATCAATCCTCAATCTTCAATACTCAATCCGCAATCCTCAATCCTCCATCCTCAATACTCAATCCTCAAACCTCAATCTTCAATCCTCAATACTCAACCTTCGATCCTCAATCCTTAACACTCAATCCTCAATCCTCAATCCTCAATCCTCAATCCTCAATCCTCAATCCTCAATCTTCAATCCTCAACCGTCAGTCCTCGTCCACAATCCTCAATCCTCAATCCTCAATCCTCCATCCTCATTCCTCAAACCTCAATCCTCAACCCTCAGTCCTCATCCTCAATTCTCAATTCTCAATACTCAATCCTCAATCCTCAATCTTCAATACTCAATCCTCAATCTTCAATCCTCAATCCTCAATCCTCAATCTTCTATCCTGAGAACTCAATCTTCAATCCTCAATACTCAATCTTCAATCCTCAACCCTCAATCCACAATCCACAATCCTCAATCCTCAATCATCAATCCTCAATGTTCAATACTCAATCCTCAATCCTCAATTCTCAATCCTCAATACTCAATCCTCAATCATCAATCCTCAATCCCCAATCCTCAATCTTCAATCCTCAATCCTCAAGCCTCTATCCTCAATCTTCAATCTTCAATCCTGACTACTCAATCTTCAATCATCAATAGTCAATCTTCAATCCTCAACCCTCAATCCACAATCCACAATCCTCAATCCTCAATCGACAACCTTGAATCCTCAATACTCAATCTTCAATTCTCAATCCTCAATCCTGAATCGTCAATCCTCATTCTTCAATCCTCAATACCCAATCATCAATCCTCAATCCTCAATCTTCAATACTCAATCTTCAATAGTCAATCCTCAATCCTCAATCCTCAATCCTCAATCCTCAGTCATCAATCCTCAATCCTCAATACTCAATCGTCATTCCTCAGTCTTCAATTCTCAATCCTCAATCCTCGTTCCTCAAACCTCAATCCTCAACCCTCAGTCCTCATCCTCAATTCTCAATCCTCAATCCTCAAACCTCAACCTTCAATCCTCAATACTCAATCTTCGATCCTCAATCCTCAACACTCAATCCTCAATCATCAATCCCCAGTCATGAATACTCAATCTTCAATACTCAATCCTCAATCCTCAATCCTGAATCCTCAATCCTCAATCCTCAATCCTCATTGCTCAAACCTCAATCCTCAACGCTCAGTCCTCATCCTCAATTCTCAATTCTCAATCCTCGATCCTCAATTCTCAATCTTCAATCCTCAATAATCAATCTCCAATCCTAGATCCTCAATCCCCAATCCTCAATCGTCAATCCTCAATCTTCAATCCTGAATCCCCAGTCCTCAATCCTCAATACTCATTCTTCAATCCTCAATCCTCAATTCTCAATCCTCAATACTCAATCCTCAATCGTCAATACTCAATCGTCAATCCTCAATCCCCGATCCTGAATCTTCAATCCCCAATCCTCAATCCTCAATCCTCAATCCTCAATTCTCAAGCCTCAATCCTCAAACCTCAATCTTCAATACTCAATCCTCAATCCTCAATATTCAATCCTCAATACTCAATCTTCAATCATCAATCCTCAATCCTCAATTCTCAGTCGTCAATCCTCAGTCATCAATCCTCAATCTTCAATACTCAATCGTCAATCCTTAGTCCCCAATCCTCAATCCTCAATCCTCGTTCCTCAAACCTCAATCCTCAACCCTCAGTCTTCATCCTCAATCCTCAAACCTCAATCCTCAATCCTCAGTATTCAATCATCAATACTCAATCTTCAATCCTCAATCCTCAAACCTCAATCCTCAATCCTCAATCCTCAATCCTCAATCCTCAGGCATCAATACTCAATCTACAATATTCAATCCACAATCCTCAATCCTCAATCCTCAGGCATCAATACTCAATCTACAATATTCAATCCACAATCCTTAATCCTCAATCCACAATCCTCAACCTTCAATTCTCAATACTCAATCTTCAATCCTCAATCCTCAATCCTCAATCCTCAATCCTCAATCCTCAATCCTCAATCCTCAATATTCAATCGTCAATACTCAATCTTCAATCATCAATCCTCATTCCTCAATTCTCAGTCGTCAATCCTCAGTCATCAATCCTCAATCTTCAATACTCAATCGTCAATCCTTAGTCCTCAATCCTCAATCCTCGATCCTCGTTCCTCAAACCTCAATCCTCAACCCTCAGTCTTCATCCTCAATCCTCAAACCTCAATCCTCAACCCTCAATACTCAATCATCAATACTCAATCTTCAATCCTCAATCCTAAAACCTCAATCCTCAATCCTCATTCTTCAATACTAAACACCCAATCCTCAATCCTCAATCCTCAATCCTCAATCCACAATCCTCAATCTTCAACACTGTGTCCTCAATCCTCAATACTCAATCCTCAATCTTCAATCCTCAATACTCAATCTTCAATCCTCAATCCTCAATCCTCAATATTCAATCATCAATACTCAATCTTGAATCCTCAATCCTCAATCCTCAATTCTCAATCCTCAATCCTCAATCCTCAATCCTCAATCCGCAATCCTCAATCCTCAGGCATCAATACTCAATCTACAATATTCAATCTTCAGTCCTTAATCCTCAATCCACAATCCTCAACCTTCAATACTCAATACTCAATCTTCAATCCTCAATCCTCAATCCTCAATCCTCTATCCTCAATTCTCAATCCTCAATATTCAATCCTCAATGCTCAATCTTCAATCATGAATCCTCAATCCTGAATTCTCAGTCGTCAATCCTCAGTCATCAATCCTCAATCTTCAATCCTCAATCCTCAATCCTCAATCCTCAATCCTCATTCTTCAATCCTCAATACCCAATCCTCAATCTTCAGTCCTCAATCCTCAATCCTCAATCCTAATTCCTCAATCCTCATTCTTCAATCCTCAATACCCAATCCTCAATTTCTATCCTTAATCCTCAATCCTCATTTCTCAATCCTCAATCCTCAATTCTCAATCCTCAATCCTCAATATTCAATCATCAATACTCAATCTTCAATCCTCAATCTTTAATCCTCAATACTCAATCTTCAATCCTCAATCCTCAATCCTCAATCCTCAATCCTCTATCCTCAGGCATCAATACTCAATCTACAATGTTCAATCCTCAATCCTTAATCCTCAATCCACAATCCTCAACCTTCAATACTCAATATTCAATCTTCAATCCTCAATCCTCAATCCTCAATCTTCAATCCTCAATCCTCAATCCTCAATCCTCAATCCTCATTCTTCAATCCTCAATACCCAATCCTCAATCTTCAGTCCTCAATCCTCAATCCTCAATCCTAATTCCTCAATCCTCATTCTTCAATCCTCAATACTCAATCTTCAATCATCAATCCTCAATCCTCAATTCTCAGTCGTCAATCCTCAGTCATCAATCCTCAATCTTCAATACTCAATCGTCAATCCTTAGTCCTCAATCCTCAAACCTCAATCCTCGTTCCTCAAACCTCAATCCTCAACCCTCAGTCTTCATCCTCAATCCTCAAACCTCAATCCTCAATCCTCAATATTCAAACATCAATACTCAATCTTCAATCCTCAATCCTCAAACCTCAATCCTCAATCCTCATTCTTCAATCCTAAATACCCAATCCTCAATCTTCAATCCTCAATCCTCAATACTCAATTCGCAATCCTCAATCCTTAATCCTCAGACCACAAACATCAATATTCAACCCCCAGTCCTCGTCCTCAATATACAACCCTCAATCCTCAGTTCTCAATATTCAATCATCAATATTCAATCTTCAATCCTCAATCCTCAATCCTCAATCCTCAATCCTCAATCCTCAATCTTCAACCCTGAATCCTCAATCCTCAATACTCAATCCTCAATCTTCAACCCTGAATCCTCAATCCTCAATACTCAATCCTCAATCTTCAATCCTCAATACTCAATCTTCAATCCTCAATCCTCAATCCTCAATCCTCAATCCTCAATCTTCAACCCTCAACACTCAATCTTCAATCCTCAATCCTCAATCCTCAATCTTCAATCCTCAACTCTAATCTTCAATCCTCAATCCTCAATCCTCAATCCTCAATCCTCATTCTTCAATCCTCAATACCCAATCCTCAATCTTCAATCCTCAATCCTCAATCCTCAATCCTAATCCCTCAATCCTCATTCTTCAATCCTCAATACCCAATCCTCAATTTCAATTCTCAATCCTCAATCCTCATTTCTCAATCCTCAATCCTCAACCCTCAGCACTCATCCTCCATCCTCAATCCTCAATCCTCAATACTCAATCCTCAATCCTCAATCTTCAATCCTCAATTCTCAATCTTCAATCCTCGATCCTCAATCATCAATCCTCAATATTCAATCACCAATACTCAATCTTCAACCCTCAACCTTCAATCCTCAATACTCAATCTTCAATCCTCAATCCTCAATCCGCAATCCTCAATCCTCAATCCTCAATCCTCAGGCATCAATACTCAATCTACAATATTCAATCCTCAGTCCTTAATCCTCAATCCACAATCCTCAACCTTCAATACTCAATACTCAATCTTCAATCCTCAATCCTCAATCCTCAATCCTCTATCCTCAATCCTCAATCCTCAATATTCAATCCTCAATGCTCAATCTTCAATCATGAATCCTCAATCCTCAATCCTCAGTCGTCAATCCTCAGTCATCAATCCTCAATCTTCAATCCTCAATCCTCAATCCTCAATCCTCAATCCTCATTCTTCAATCCTCAATACCCAATCCTTAATCTTCAGTCCTCAATCCTCAATCCTCAATCCTAATTCCTCAATCCTCATTCTTCAATCCTCAATAACCAATCCTCAATTTCTATCCTCAATCCTCAATCCTCATTTCTCAATCCTCAACCCTCAACCCTCAGCCCTCAACCTCCATCCTCAGTACTCAATCCTCTATCCTCAATCTTCAATCCTCAATACTCAATCTTCAATCCTCATTCCTCAATCCTCAATCCTCAATCCTCAATCTTCAATCCTCAAACATCAATCCTCAATTCTCAGTCCTCAATCCTCAGTCCTCAGTCGTCGAACCTCAATCCCCGACCCTTAGCACTCATCCTTAATCCTCATTCCTCAATCCTCAATCCTCAATATTCAACCCTCTGCCCTCATCCTCCATCCTCAAGCCTCAATCCTCAATCCCCAACCTTCAATCCTCAATTCTCAATCTTCAATCCTCGATCCTCAATCCTCAATCCTCAATATTCAATCATCAATACTCAATCTTCAACCCTCAATCTTCAATCCTCAATACTCAATCTTCAATACTGAATCCTCAATCCTCAATCCTCAATCCTCAATTCTCAATCCTCAGGCATCAATACTCAATCTACAATGTTCAATCCTCAGTCCTTAATCCTCAATCCACAATCCTCAACCTTCAATACTCAATACTCAATCTTCAGTCCTCAATCCTCAATCCTCAATCCTCAATACTCAATCCTCAATCCTCAATATTCAATCCCCAATACTCAATCTTCAATCATCAATCCTCAATCCTCAATCCTCAGTCGTCAATCCTCAGTCATCAATCCTCAATCTTCAATACTCAATCGTCAATCCTTAGTCCCCAATCCTCAATCCTCAATCCTCGTTCCTCCAACCTCAATCCTCAACCCTCAGTCTTCATCCTCAATCCTCAAACCTCAATCCCCAACGCTCAGTCCTCATCCTCAATTCTCAATTCTCAATCCTGGATCCTCAATTCTCAATCTTCAATCCTCAATAATCAATCTCCAATCCTAGATCCTCAATCCCCAATCCTCAATCGTCAATCCTCAATCTTCAATCCTGAATCCCCAGTCCTCAATCCTCAATACTCAATCTTCAATCCTCAATCCTCAATTCTCAATCCTCAATACTCAATCCTCAATCGTCAATACTCAATCGTCAATCCTCAATCCCCGATCCTGAATCTTCAATCCTCAATCCTCAACCCTCAATCCTCAATCCTCAATCCTCAAGCCTCAATCCTCAAACCTCAATCTTCAATCCTCAATACTCAATCTTCGATTCTCAATTCTCAATCCTCAATCCTCAATCCCCAATCCTCAGTCTTCAATACTCAATCCTCAATCCTCAATCCTCAAACCTCAATCCTCAACCATCAATACTCAATCTTCAATCCTCAATCCTCAATCCTCAATCCTCAATCCTCAATCATCAGACATGAATACTCAATCTTCATAACTCAATCCTCAATCCTCAATCCTCAATCCTCAATCCTCAATCCTCAATCCTCAATCCTCAATCCCCAATCCTCAATCTTCAATCCTCAATCCTCAATCTTCAAGCCTCAATCCTCAATCCTCAACCTTCAATCCTGAATACTCAATCTTCAAACCTCAATACTCAATCGTCAATACTCAATCCTCAATCCTCAGTCCTCAGTGCTCAAACCTCAATCCTCAACCCTGAGCCATTATCCTCAATCCTCAATCCTCGTTCCTCAATCCTCAATCGTCAGTCTTCAATCCTCAATACCCAATCCTCAATCTTCAACCCTCAATCCTCAATCCTCAATTCTCAATTCTCAATCCTCAATCCCCAATCCTCAATCCTCAATCCTCAATCGTCAGTCTTCAATACTCAATACCCAATCTGCAATCCTCAGTCCTCAGCCCTCAGCGCTGAATCCTCATTGTTCAATCCTCAATACCCAATCCTCAATCTTCAACCCTCAATCCTCAATCCTCAATTCTCAATCCTCAATCCTCAGTCCTCAGTCCTCAAACCTCAATCCTCAACCCTGAGCCATCATCCTCAATCCTCAATCCTCGTTCCTGAACCCTCAATCCTCAATCCTCAATCCTCAATAGTCAATCTCCAATCCTAGATCCTCAATCCCCAATCCTCAATCCTTAACCCTCAATCTTCAATCCTCAATCCTCAATTCTCAATCCTCAATACTCAATCCTCAATCCACAATCCTCAATCCCCAAACCCCAATCTTCAATCCTCAGTCCTCAATCCTGAAGCCTCAATCCTCAATCCTCAATCTTCAATCCTGAATACTCAATCTTCAAACCTCAATCCTCAATCCTCAATCCTCAATCCTCAATCCTCAATCGTCAGTCTTCAATCCTCAATACCCAATCCTCAATCTTCAATCCTGAATCCTCAATCCTCAATCCTCAATCCTCGATCCTCAATCCTCAATCCTCAATCATAAATCCTCAATCTTCAACACTCAATCCTCAATCCTCAATCCTCAATCATGAATCATCAATCCTCAATCTTCAATACTCAATCCGCAATCCTCAATCCTCCATCCTCAATACTCAATCCTCAAACCTCAATCTTCAATCCTCAATACTCAACCTTCGATCCTCAATCCTTAACACTCAATCCTCAATCCTCAATCCTCAATCCTCAATCCTCAATCCTCAATCCTCAATCTTCAATCCTCAACCGTCAGTCCTCGTCCACAATCCTCAATCCTCAATCCTCAATCCTCCATCCTCATTCCTCAAACCTCAATCCTCAACCCTCAGTCCTCATCCTCAATTCTCAATTCTCAATACTCAATCCTCAATCCTCAATCTTCAATACTCAATCCTCAATCTTCAATCCTCAATCCTCAATCCTCAATCTTCTATCCTGAGAACTCAATCTTCAATCCTCAATACTCAATCTTCAATCCTCAACCCTCAATCCACAATCCACAATCCTCAATCCTCAATCATCAATCCTCAATGTTCAATACTCAATCCTCAATCCTCAATTCTCAATCCTCAATACTCAATCCTCAATCATCAATCCTCAATCCCCAATCCTCAATCTTCAATCCTCAATCCTCAAGCCTCTATCCTCAATCTTCAATCTTCAATCCTGACTACTCAATCTTCAATCATCAATAGTCAATCTTCAATCCTCAACCCTCAATCCACAATCCACAATCCTCAATCCTCAATCGACAACCTTGAATCCTCAATACTCAATCTTCAATTCTCAATCCTCAATCCTGAATCGTCAATCCTCATTCTTCAATCCTCAATACCCAATCATCAATCCTCAATCCTCAATCTTCAATACTCAATCTTCAATAGTCAATCCTCAATCCTCAATCCTCAATCCTCAATCCTCAGTCATCAATCCTCAATCCTCAATACTCAATCGTCATTCCTCAGTCTTCAATTCTCAATCCTCAATCCTCGTTCCTCAAACCTCAATCCTCAACCCTCAGTCCTCATCCTCAATTCTCAATCCTCAATCCTCAAACCTCAACCTTCAATCCTCAATACTCAATCTTCGATCCTCAATCCTCAACACTCAATCCTCAATCATCAATCCCCAGTCATGAATACTCAATCTTCAATACTCAATCCTCAATCCTCAATCCTGAATCCTCAATCCTCAATCCTCAATCCTCATTGCTCAAACCTCAATCCTCAACGCTCAGTCCTCATCCTCAATTCTCAATTCTCAATCCTCGATCCTCAATTCTCAATCTTCAATCCTCAATAATCAATCTCCAATCCTAGATCCTCAATCCCCAATCCTCAATCGTCAATCCTCAATCTTCAATCCTGAATCCCCAGTCCTCAATCCTCAATACTCATTCTTCAATCCTCAATCCTCAATTCTCAATCCTCAATACTCAATCCTCAATCGTCAATACTCAATCGTCAATCCTCAATCCCCGATCCTGAATCTTCAATCCCCAATCCTCAATCCTCAATCCTCAATCCTCAATTCTCAAGCCTCAATCCTCAAACCTCAATCTTCAATACTCAATCCTCAATCCTCAATATTCAATCCTCAATACTCAATCTTCAATCATCAATCCTCAATCCTCAATTCTCAGTCGTCAATCCTCAGTCATCAATCCTCAATCTTCAATACTCAATCGTCAATCCTTAGTCCCCAATCCTCAATCCTCAATCCTCGTTCCTCAAACCTCAATCCTCAACCCTCAGTCTTCATCCTCAATCCTCAAACCTCAATCCTCAATCCTCAGTATTCAATCATCAATACTCAATCTTCAATCCTCAATCCTCAAACCTCAATCCTCAATCCTCAATCCTCAATCCTCAATCCTCAGGCATCAATACTCAATCTACAATATTCAATCCACAATCCTCAATCCTCAATCCTCAGGCATCAATACTCAATCTACAATATTCAATCCACAATCCTTAATCCTCAATCCACAATCCTCAACCTTCAATTCTCAATACTCAATCTTCAATCCTCAATCCTCAATCCTCAATCCTCAATCCTCAATCCTCAATCCTCAATCCTCAATATTCAATCGTCAATACTCAATCTTCAATCATCAATCCTCATTCCTCAATTCTCAGTCGTCAATCCTCAGTCATCAATCCTCAATCTTCAATACTCAATCGTCAATCCTTAGTCCTCAATCCTCAATCCTCGATCCTCGTTCCTCAAACCTCAATCCTCAACCCTCAGTCTTCATCCTCAATCCTCAAACCTCAATCCTCAACCCTCAATACTCAATCATCAATACTCAATCTTCAATCCTCAATCCTAAAACCTCAATCCTCAATCCTCATTCTTCAATACTAAACACCCAATCCTCAATCCTCAATCCTCAATCCTCAATCCACAATCCTCAATCTTCAACACTGTGTCCTCAATCCTCAATACTCAATCCTCAATCTTCAATCCTCAATACTCAATCTTCAATCCTCAATCCTCAATCCTCAATATTCAATCATCAATACTCAATCTTGAATCCTCAATCCTCAATCCTCAATTCTCAATCCTCAATCCTCAATCCTCAATCCTCAATCCGCAATCCTCAATCCTCAGGCATCAATACTCAATCTACAATATTCAATCTTCAGTCCTTAATCCTCAATCCACAATCCTCAACCTTCAATACTCAATACTCAATCTTCAATCCTCAATCCTCAATCCTCAATCCTCTATCCTCAATTCTCAATCCTCAATATTCAATCCTCAATGCTCAATCTTCAATCATGAATCCTCAATCCTGAATTCTCAGTCGTCAATCCTCAGTCATCAATCCTCAATCTTCAATCCTCAATCCTCAATCCTCAATCCTCAATCCTCATTCTTCAATCCTCAATACCCAATCCTCAATCTTCAGTCCTCAATCCTCAATCCTCAATCCTAATTCCTCAATCCTCATTCTTCAATCCTCAATACCCAATCCTCAATTTCTATCCTTAATCCTCAATCCTCATTTCTCAATCCTCAATCCTCAATTCTCAATCCTCAATCCTCAATATTCAATCATCAATACTCAATCTTCAATCCTCAATCTTTAATCCTCAATACTCAATCTTCAATCCTCAATCCTCAATCCTCAATCCTCAATCCTCTATCCTCAGGCATCAATACTCAATCTACAATGTTCAATCCTCAATCCTTAATCCTCAATCCACAATCCTCAACCTTCAATACTCAATATTCAATCTTCAATCCTCAATCCTCAATCCTCAATCTTCAATCCTCAATCCTCAATCCTCAATCCTCAATCCTCATTCTTCAATCCTCAATACCCAATCCTCAATCTTCAGTCCTCAATCCTCAATCCTCAATCCTAATTCCTCAATCCTCATTCTTCAATCCTCAATACTCAATCTTCAATCATCAATCCTCAATCCTCAATTCTCAGTCGTCAATCCTCAGTCATCAATCCTCAATCTTCAATACTCAATCGTCAATCCTTAGTCCTCAATCCTCAAACCTCAATCCTCGTTCCTCAAACCTCAATCCTCAACCCTCAGTCTTCATCCTCAATCCTCAAACCTCAATCCTCAATCCTCAATATTCAAACATCAATACTCAATCTTCAATCCTCAATCCTCAAACCTCAATCCTCAATCCTCATTCTTCAATCCTAAATACCCAATCCTCAATCTTCAATCCTCAATCCTCAATACTCAATTCGCAATCCTCAATCCTTAATCCTCAGACCACAAACATCAATATTCAACCCCCAGTCCTCGTCCTCAATATACAACCCTCAATCCTCAGTTCTCAATATTCAATCATCAATATTCAATCTTCAATCCTCAATCCTCAATCCTCAATCCTCAATCCTCAATCCTCAATCTTCAACCCTGAATCCTCAATCCTCAATACTCAATCCTCAATCTTCAACCCTGAATCCTCAATCCTCAATACTCAATCCTCAATCTTCAATCCTCAATACTCAATCTTCAATCCTCAATCCTCAATCCTCAATCCTCAATCCTCAATCTTCAACCCTCAACACTCAATCTTCAATCCTCAATCCTCAATCCTCAATCTTCAATCCTCAACTCTAATCTTCAATCCTCAATCCTCAATCCTCAATCCTCAATCCTCATTCTTCAATCCTCAATACCCAATCCTCAATCTTCAATCCTCAATCCTCAATCCTCAATCCTAATCCCTCAATCCTCATTCTTCAATCCTCAATACCCAATCCTCAATTTCAATTCTCAATCCTCAATCCTCATTTCTCAATCCTCAATCCTCAACCCTCAGCACTCATCCTCCATCCTCAATCCTCAATCCTCAATACTCAATCCTCAATCCTCAATCTTCAATCCTCAATTCTCAATCTTCAATCCTCGATCCTCAATCATCAATCCTCAATATTCAATCACCAATACTCAATCTTCAACCCTCAACCTTCAATCCTCAATACTCAATCTTCAATCCTCAATCCTCAATCCGCAATCCTCAATCCTCAATCCTCAATCCTCAGGCATCAATACTCAATCTACAATATTCAATCCTCAGTCCTTAATCCTCAATCCACAATCCTCAACCTTCAATACTCAATACTCAATCTTCAATCCTCAATCCTCAATCCTCAATCCTCTATCCTCAATCCTCAATCCTCAATATTCAATCCTCAATGCTCAATCTTCAATCATGAATCCTCAATCCTCAATCCTCAGTCGTCAATCCTCAGTCATCAATCCTCAATCTTCAATCCTCAATCCTCAATCCTCAATCCTCAATCCTCATTCTTCAATCCTCAATACCCAATCCTTAATCTTCAGTCCTCAATCCTCAATCCTCAATCCTAATTCCTCAATCCTCATTCTTCAATCCTCAATAACCAATCCTCAATTTCTATCCTCAATCCTCAATCCTCATTTCTCAATCCTCAACCCTCAACCCTCAGCCCTCAACCTCCATCCTCAGTACTCAATCCTCTATCCTCAATCTTCAATCCTCAATACTCAATCTTCAATCCTCATTCCTCAATCCTCAATCCTCAATCCTCAATCTTCAATCCTCAAACATCAATCCTCAATTCTCAGTCCTCAATCCTCAGTCCTCAGTCGTCGAACCTCAATCCCCGACCCTTAGCACTCATCCTTAATCCTCATTCCTCAATCCTCAATCCTCAATATTCAACCCTCTGCCCTCATCCTCCATCCTCAAGCCTCAATCCTCAATCCCCAACCTTCAATCCTCAATTCTCAATCTTCAATCCTCGATCCTCAATCCTCAATCCTCAATATTCAATCATCAATACTCAATCTTCAACCCTCAATCTTCAATCCTCAATACTCAATCTTCAATACTGAATCCTCAATCCTCAATCCTCAATCCTCAATTCTCAATCCTCAGGCATCAATACTCAATCTACAATGTTCAATCCTCAGTCCTTAATCCTCAATCCACAATCCTCAACCTTCAATACTCAATACTCAATCTTCAGTCCTCAATCCTCAATCCTCAATCCTCAATACTCAATCCTCAATCCTCAATATTCAATCCCCAATACTCAATCTTCAATCATCAATCCTCAATCCTCAATCCTCAGTCGTCAATCCTCAGTCATCAATCCTCAATCTTCAATACTCAATCGTCAATCCTTAGTCCCCAATCCTCAATCCTCAATCCTCGTTCCTCCAACCTCAATCCTCAACCCTCAGTCTTCATCCTCAATCCTCAAACCTCAATCCTCAATCCTCAGTATTCAATCATCAATACTCAATCTTCAATCCTCAATCCTCAAACCTCAATCCTCAATCCTCATTCTTCAATCCTCAACACTCAATCTTCAATCCTCAATCCTCAATCCTCAATCCTCAATCCTCATTCTTCAATCCTCAATACCCAATCCTCAATGTTCAATCCTCAATCCTCAATCCTCAATCCTAATTCCTCAATCCTGATTCTTCAGTCCTCAATACCCAATCCTCAATTTCAATGCTCAATCCTCAATCCTCATTTCTCAATCCTCAATCCTCAACCCTTAGCCCTCATCCTCCATCCTCAGTACTCAATCCTCTATCCTCAATCTTCAATCCTCAATACTCAATCCTCAATCCTCATTCCTCAAATCCTCAATCCTCAATCCTCAATCTTCAATGCTCAATACTCAATCTGCAATCCTCAATCCTCAAACCTCAATCCTCAATCCTCATTCCTCAATCCTCAATACCCAATCCTCAATCCTCAATTCTCAATCCTCAATCCTCAATATTCAATCATCAATACTGAATCTTCAATCCTCAATCTTTAATCCTCAATACTCAATCTTCAATCCTCAATCCTCAATCCTCAATCCTCAATCCTCTATCCTCAGGCATCAATACTCAATCTACAATGTTCAATCCTCAATCCTTAATCCTCAATCCACAATCCTCAACCTTCAATACTCAATATTCAATCTTCAATCCTCAATCCTCAATCCTCAATCCTCAATCCTCAATCCTCAATATTCAATCCTCAATACTCAATCTTCAATCATCAATCCTCAATCCTCAATTCTCAGTCGTCAATCCTCAGACATCAATCCTCAATCTTCAATACTCAATCGTCAATCCTTAGTCCTCAATCCTCAAACCTCAATCCTCGTTCCTCAAACCTCAATCCTCAACCCTCAGTCTTCATCCTCAATCCTCAAACCTCAATCCTCAATCCTCAATATTCAAACATCAATACTCAATCTTCAATCCTCAATCCTCAAACCTCAATCCTCAATCCTCATTCTTCCATCCTAAATACCCAATCCTCAATCTTCAATCCTCAATCCTCAATACTCAATTCTCAATCCTCAATCCTTAATCCTCAGACCACAAACATCAATATTCAACCCCCAGTCCTCGTCCTCAATACACAACCCTCAATCCTCAGTTCTCAATATTCAATCATCAATATTCAATCTTCAATCCTCAATCCTCAATCCTCAATCCTCAATCCTCAATCCTCAATCTTCAACCCTGAATCCTCAATCCTCAATACTCAATCCTCAATCTTCAATCCTCAATACTCAATCTTCAATCCTCAATCCTCAATCCTCAATCCTCAATCCTCAATCTTCAACCCTCAACACTCAATCTGCAATCCTCAATCCTCAATCCTCAATCTTCAATCCTCAACACTAATCTTCAATCCTCAATCCTCAATCCTCAATCCTCAATCCTCAATCCTCATTCTTCAATCCTCAATACCCAATCCTCAATCTTCAATCCTCAATCCTCAATCCTCAATCCTAATCCCTCAATCCTCATTCTTCAATCCTCAATACCCAATCCTCAATTTCAATTCTCAATTCTCAATCCTCATTTCTCAATCCTCAATCCTCAACCCTCAGCACTCATCCTCCATCCTCAATCCTCAATCCTCAATACTCAATCCTCAATCCTCAATCTTCAATCCTCAATTCTCAATCTTCAATCCTCGATCCTCAATCATCAATCCTCAATATTCAATCATCAATACTCAATCTTCAACCCTCAATCTTCAATCCTCAATACTCAATCTTCAATCCTCAATCCTCAATCCTCAATCCTCAATCCTCAATCCTCAATCCTCAGGCATCAATACTCAATCTACAATATTCAATCCTCAGTCCTTAATCCTCAATCCACAATCCTCAACCTTCAATACTCAATACTCAATCTTCAATCCTCAATCCTCAATCCTCAATCCTCAATCCTCTATCCTCAATCCTCAATCCTCAATATTCAATCCTCAATGCTCAATCTTCAATCATGAATCCTCAACCCTCAATTCTCAGTCGTCAATCCTCAGTCATCAATCCTCAATCTTCAATCCTCAATCCTCAATCCTCAATCCTCAATCCTCATTCTTCAATCCTCAATACCCAATCCTCAATCTTCAGTCCTCAATCCTCAATCCTCAATCCTAATTCCTCAATCCTCATTCTTCAATCCTCAATACCCAATCCTCAATCTTCAATCCTCAATCCTCAATCCTCAAGCCTCTATCCTCAATCTTCAATCTTCAATCCTGACTACTCAATCTTCAATCATCAATAGTCAATCTTCAATCCTCAACCCTCAATCCACAATCCACAATCCTCAATCCTCAATCAACAACCTTCAATCCTCAATACTCAATCTTCAATCCTCAATCCTCAATCCTGAATCGTCAATCCTCATTCTTCAATCCTCAATACCCAATCATCAATCCTCAATCCTCAATCTTCAATACTCAATCTTCAATCGTCAATCCTCAATCCTCAATCCTCAATCCTCAATCCTCAGTCATCAATCCTCAATCCTCAATACTCAATCGTCATTCCTCAGTCCTCAATTCTCAATCCTCAATCCTCGTTCCTCAAACCTCAATCCTCAACCCTCAGTCCTCATCCTCAATTCTCAATCCTCAATCCTCAAACCTCAATCTTCAATCCTCAATACTCAATCTTCGATCCTCAATCCTCAACACTCAATCCTCAATCATCAATCCCCAGTCATGAATACTCAATCTTCAATACTCAATCCTCAATCCTCAATCCTGAATCCTCAATCCTCAATCCTCAATCCTCATTGCTCAAACCTCAATCCTCAACGCTCAGTCCTCATCCTCAATTCTCAATTCTCAATCCTCGATCCTCAATTCTCAATCTTCAATCCTCAATAATCAATCTCCAATCCTAGATCCTCAATCCCCAATCCTCAATCGTCAATCCTGAATCTTCAATCCTGAATCCCCAGTCCTCAATCCTCAATACTCAATCTTCAATCCTCAATCCTCAATTCTCAATCCTCAATACTCAATCCTCAATCGTCAATACTCAATCGTCAATCCTCAATCCCCGATCCTGAATCTTCAATCCTCAATCCTCAACCCTCAATCCTCAATCCTCAATCCTGAAGCCTCAATCCTCAAACCTCAAACTTCAATCCTCAATACTCAATCTTCGATTCTCAATTCTCAATCCTCAATCCTCAATCCCCAATCCTCAGTCTTCAATACTCAATACCCAATCCTCAATCTTCAACCCTCAATCCTCAATCCTCAATTCTCAATCCTCAATCCACAGTCCTCAGTCCTCAAACCTCAATCCTCAACCCTGAGCCATCATCCTCAATCCTCAATCCTCGTTCCTCAACCCTCAATCCTCAATCCTCAATCCTCAATAGTCAATCTCCAATCCTAGATCCTCAATCCCCAATCCTCAATCCTTAATCCTCAATCTTCAATCCTCAATCCTCAATTCTCAATCCTCAATACTCAATCCTCAATCCACAATCCTCAATCCCCAAACCTCAATCTTCAATCCTCAATCCTCAATCCTGAAGCCTCAATCCTCAATCCTCAATCTTCAAACCTGAATACTCAATCTTCAAACCTCAATCCTCAATCCTCAATCCTCAATCCTCAATCCTCAATCGTCAGTCTTCAATCCTCAATACTTAATCTTCAATCCTCAACCCTCAATCCTCAATCCTCAATCCTCATTCTTCAATCCTCAATACCCAATCCTCAATCTTCAATCCTGAATCCTCAATCCTCAATTCTCAATCCTCAATCCCCGGTCCTCTGTCCTCAAACCTCAATCCTCAACCCTCAGCCCTCATCCTCAATCCTCAATCCTAAATCCTCAATCATCAGTCTTCAATCCTCAATGCTCATTCTTCAATCCTCAATCCTCAATCCTCAAACCTCAATCTTCAACCCTGAGCCATCATCCTCAATCCTCAATCCTCGTTCCTCAATCCTCAATCGTCAGTCTTCAATCCTCAATACCCAATCTGCAATCCTCAGTCCTCAGCCCTCAATCCTCAATCCTCATTCTTCAATCCTAAAGACCCAATCCTCAATCCTTAATCCTCAATCTTCAATCCTCAATCCTCAATTCTCAATCCTCAGTACTCAATCCTCAATCCTCAATCCTCAATCCTCAATCCTCAATCGTCTGTCTTCAATCCTCAATACTCAATCTTCAATCCTCAACCCTCATTCCTCAATCCTCAATCCTCAATCCTCAGTCCTCAATCATCAATCCTCAATCGTCAATACTCAATCCTCAATCCTCAATCCTCAATCCTCAATACTCAATCTTCAATCCTCAATCCTCAATCCTCAATACTCAGTCCTCAATCCTCAGTCATCAATCCTCAATCCTCAATACTCAATCGTCAATACTCAATCGTCAATCCTCAGTCCTCAATTCTCAATCCTCTTTCCCCGTTCCTCAAACCTCAATCCTCAACCCTCAGTCCTCATACTCAATCCTCAATCTTCAATCCTCAATCCTCAATCCTCAATCCTCAATCCTCAATCTTCAACCTTCAATAGTCAACCTTCAATCCTCAATCTTCAATCCCCAATCCTCAATCCTCAATCCTCAATCGTCAGTCTTCAATCCTCAATACTCAATCTGCAATCCTCAGACCTCAACCCTCAACCCTCAATCCTCATTCTTCAACCCTCAATACCCAATCCTCAATCTTCAACCCTCAATCCTCAATCCTCAATTCTCAATCCTCAATCCTCAGTCCTCAGTCCTCAGTCCTCAAACCTCAATCCTCAACCCTCAGCCATCATCCTCAATCCTCAATCCTCGTTCCTCAATCCTCAATCCTCAATCCTCAATCCTCAATAGTCAATATCCAATCCTAGATCCTCAATCCCCAATCCTCAATCTTCAACCCTCTATCCTCAATCCTCAATTCTCAATCCTCAATCCTCAATCCACAGTCCTCAGTCGTCAAACCTCAATCCTCAACCCTCAGCCATCATCCGCAATCCTCAATCCTCGTTCCTCAATCCTCAATCCTCATTCCTCAAACCCCAATCCTCAATATTCAATCCTTAACCCTCAATCCTCAATTATCAATCCTCAATACTCAACACTCAATCGTCAATCCTCAATCGTCAATCCTCACTCCCCAATCCTGAATCTTCAATCCTCAATACTCAACCCTCAATCCTCAATCCTCAATCTTCAATCCTTAATACTCAATCTTCAATCCTCAATTCTCAATCCTCAATCCTCAATCCTCAATCTTCAGTCCTCAACCGTCAGTCCTCGTCCTCAATCCTCAACCCTCAATCCTCATTCCTCTATATTCAATCCTCAATACTCAACCTTCGATCCTCAATCCTCAGTCCTAAATCCCCAAACCTCAGTCCTCAGTCATGAATACTCCATCTTCAATACTCAATACACAATCCTCAATCGTCAATCCTCAGTCCTCAATCCTCAATCTTCATTCTTCAAACCTCAATCCTCAACCCTCAGACCTCATCCTCAATTCCCAATTCTCAATCCTCAATCCTCAATTCTCAATCTTAAAATCCTCAATAATCAATCTTCAATCCTCAATCCGCAGTCCTCGATCTTCAATCCTCAATGCTCAATCCTCAATCCTCAATCCTCAGTCCTCAATCCTCAATCCTCAATCCTCATACCTCAATACTCAACCGTCAGTCCTCGTCCTCAATCCTCAACTATCAATCCTCAATCCTCAATCCTCAATCCTCAATCCTCAATCATCAATCCTCAATCTTCAATACTCAATCCTCAATCCTCGATCCTCAATCCTCAATACTCAATCTTCAATCCTCAATCCTCAATCCTCAATCCTCAATCCTCAATCCTAGGTCATCAATCCTCAATCCTCAATACTCAATCGTCAATACTCAATCGTCAATCCTCAGTCCTCAATTCTCAATCCTCAATCCTCGTTCCTCAAACATCAATCCTCAACCCTCAGTCCTCATCCTCAATTCTCAATCATCAATCCTCAAACCTCAATCTTCGATACTCAATCCCCAGTCCTCAATACTCAATACTCAATATTCAATCCTCAATCCTCAATCCTCAATATTCAACACACAACCATCAACCATCAATTCTCAATACTCAATCATCAATCCTCAATTCTTAATACTCAATAGAATATCCTGAATTCTCATGATTCACTACTCAATCCGCAATATTCAATAATCAAATCTCGATCCTCAAGCATCAATTCTCAACACTCAATCCTCAACACTCGGTCCTCTCTCTTCAATCCCCCATCCTGAATCCTCTATCCTCAAGCGTCAATCCTCAATCCTCAATCCTCAACCCTCAATCCTCAGTCCTCAACAATCAGTTGTCAAACCTCAATCCTCAATAGAATATCATCAATTCACAGTTTTCAATACTCAATACTCAATCTGCAATCTTCCAACCTCTATCCACAAACATCAATTCTCATCACTCAACCCTCAACACTCGGTCCACAATGTTCAATCCTCAATCCTCAATTCTCAATCTTCATTCCTCAATACTGAATCTTCAATCCTCAATACTCAATCTTCAAGCCTCAATCCTCAATCCTCAATCCTCAATCCCCAATCCTCAATCATCAATCCTCAATCTTCAAAAAGCAATCCTCAATCCTCAATTCTCAATCCTCAATACTCAACCGTCAAGCCTCAATTCCCAATACACAATACAATATCCTGAATTCTCAGGATTCAATACTCAAACCTCAATCCTCAACCCTCAGCCCTCATCCTCCATCCTCAATCCTCAATCCTCAATCCTCAATCTTCAATCCGCAATCTTCAATCTTCAAACTTCAATCCTCAATCCTCAATCCTCAATCCTCAATACTCAATCTTCGATCCTCAATCCTCAACACTCAATCCTCAATCCTCAATCCTCAGTCATGAATACTCAATCTTCAATACTCAATCCTCAATCCTCAATCCTCAATCCTCAATCCTCAATCCTCAATTCTCATTCCTCAATCCTCAATCCCCAATCCTCAATCATCAATCCTCAATCTTCAAAACTCAATCCTCAATCCTCAATTCTCAATCCTCAATACTCAACCATCAATACTAAATTCTCAATACTCAATAGAATATACTGAATTCTCGGGATTCAATACTCAAACCTCAATCCTCAACCCTCAGTCCTCATCCTCAATTCTCAATTCTCAATCCTCATTGCTCAAACCTCAATCCCCAACGCTCAGTCCTCATCCTCAATTCTCAATTCTCAATCCTGGATCCTCAATTCTCAATCTTCAATCCTCAATAATCAATCTCCAATCCTAGATCCTCAATCCCCAATCCTCAATCGTCAATCCTCAATCTTCAATCCTGAATCCCCAGTCCTCAATCCTCAATACTCAATCTTCAATCCTCAATCCTCAATTCTCAATCCTCAATACTCAATCCTCAATCGTCAAT
Organism: Calliopsis andreniformis; assembly: GCF_051401765.1. Lineage (NCBI taxonomy): Eukaryota > Metazoa > Arthropoda > Insecta > Hymenoptera > Andrenidae > Calliopsis > Calliopsis andreniformis. The sequence goes on from NW_027480561.1 coordinate 843,545, forward strand.
ACTCAATCGTCAATCCTCAATCCCCGATCCTGAATCTTCAATCCTCAATCCTCAACCCTCAATCCTCAATCCTCAATCCTCAAGCCTCAATCCTCAAACCTCAATCTTCAATCCTCAATACTCAATCTTCGATTCTCAATTCTCAATCCTCAATCCTCAATCCCCAATCCTCAGTCTTCAATACTCAATCCTCAATCCTCAATCCTCAAACCTCAATCCTCAACCATCAATACTCAATCTTCAATCCTCAATCCTCAATCCTCAATCCTCAATCCTCAATCATCAGACATGAATACTCAATCTTCATAACTCAATCCTCAATCCTCAATCCTCAATCCTCAATCCTCAATCCTCAATCCTCAATCCTCAATCCCCAATCCTCAATCTTCAATCCTCAATCCTCAATCTTCAAGCCTCAATCCTCAATCCTCAACCTTCAATCCTGAATACTCAATCTTCAAACCTCAATACTCAATCGTCAATACTCAATCCTCAATCCTCAGTCCTCAGTGCTCAAACCTCAATCCTCAACCCTGAGCCATTATCCTCAATCCTCAATCCTCGTTCCTCAATCCTCAATCGTCAGTCTTCAATCCTCAATACCCAATCCTCAATCTTCAACCCTCAATCCTCAATCCTCAATTCTCAATTCTCAATCCTCAATCCCCAATCCTCAATCCTCAATCCTCAATCGTCAGTCTTCAATACTCAATACCCAATCTGCAATCCTCAGTCCTCAGCCCTCAGCGCTGAATCCTCATTGTTCAATCCTCAATACCCAATCCTCAATCTTCAACCCTCAATCCTCAATCCTCAATTCTCAATCCTCAATCCTCAGTCCTCAGTCCTCAAACCTCAATCCTCAACCCTGAGCCATCATCCTCAATCCTCAATCCTCGTTCCTGAACCCTCAATCCTCAATCCTCAATCCTCAATAGTCAATCTCCAATCCTAGATCCTCAATCCCCAATCCTCAATCCTTAACCCTCAATCTTCAATCCTCAATCCTCAATTCTCAATCCTCAATACTCAATCCTCAATCCACAATCCTCAATCCCCAAACCTCAATCTTCAATCCTCAGTCCTCAATCCTGAAGCCTCAATCCTCAATCCTCAATCTTCAATCCTGAATACTCAATCTTCAAACCTCAATCCTCAATCGTCAATCCTCAATCCTCAATCCTCAATCGTCAGTCTTCAATCCTCAATACCCAATCCTCAATCTTCAATCCTGAATCCTCAATCCTCAATCCTCAATCCTCGATCCTCAATCCTCAATCCTCAATCATAAATCCTCAATCTTCAACACTCAATCCTCAATCCTCAATCCTCAATCATGAATCATCAATCCTCAATCTTCAATACTCAATCCGCAATCCTCAATCCTCCATCCTCAATACTCAATCCTCAAACCTCAATCTTCAATCCTCAATACTCAACCTTCGATCCTCAATCCTTAACACTCAATCCTCAATCCTCAATCCTCAATCCTCAATCCTCAATCCTCAATCCTCAATCTTCAATCCTCAACCGTCAGTCCTCGTCCACAATCCTCAATCCTCAATCCTCAATCCTCCATCCTCATTCCTCAAACCTCAATCCTCAACCCTCAGTCCTCATCCTCAATTCTCAATTCTCAATACTCAATCCTCAATCCTCAATCTTCAATACTCAATCCTCAATCTTCAATCCTCAATCCTCAATCCTCAATCTTCTATCCTGAGAACTCAATCTTCAATCCTCAATACTCAATCTTCAATCCTCAACCCTCAATCCACAATCCACAATCCTCAATCCTCAATCATCAATCCTCAATGTTCAATACTCAATCCTCAATCCTCAATTCTCAATCCTCAATACTCAATCCTCAATCATCAATCCTCAATCCCCAATCCTCAATCTTCAATCCTCAATCCTCAAGCCTCTATCCTCAATCTTCAATCTTCAATCCTGACTACTCAATCTTCAATCATCAATAGTCAATCTTCAATCCTCAACCCTCAATCCACAATCCACAATCCTCAATCCTCAATCAACAACCTTGAATCCTCAATACTCAATCTTCAATTCTCAATCCTCAATCCTGAATCGTCAATCCTCATTCTTCAATCCTCAATACCCAATCATCAATCCTCAATCCTCAATCTTCAATACTCAATCTTCAATAGTCAATCCTCAATCCTCAATCCTCAATCCTCAATCCTCAGTCATCAATCCTCAATCCTCAATACTCAATCGTCATTCCTCAGTCTTCAATTCTCAATCCTCAATCCTCGTTCCTCAAACCTCAATCCTCAACCCTCAGTCCTCATCCTCAATTCTCAATCCTCAATCCTCAAACCTCAACCTTCAATCCTCAATACTCAATCTTCGATCCTCAATCCTCAACACTCAATCCTCAATCATCAATCCCCAGTCATGAATACTCAATCTTCAATACTCAATCCTCAATCCTCAATCCTGAATCCTCAATCCTCAATCCTCAATCCTCATTGCTCAAACCTCAATCCTCAACGCTCAGTCCTCATCCTCAATTCTCAATTCTCAATCCTCGATCCTCAATTCTCAATCTTCAATCCTCAATAATCAATCTCCAATCCTAGATCCTCAATCCCCAATCCTCAATCGTCAATCCTCAATCTTCAATCCTGAATCCCCAGTCCTCAATCCTCAATACTCATTCTTCAATCCTCAATCCTCAATTCTCAATCCTCAATACTCAATCCTCAATCGTCAATACTCAATCGTCAATCCTCAATCCCCGATCCTGAATCTTCAATCCCCAATCCTCAATCCTCAATCCTCAATCCTCAATTCTCAAGCCTCAATCCTCAAACCTCAATCTTCAATCCTCAATACTCAATCTTCGATTCTCAATTCTCAATCCTCAATCCTCAATCCCCAATCCTCAGTCTTCAATACTCAATCCTCAATCCTCAATCCTCAATCCTCAATCCTCAACCATCAATACTCAATCTTCAATCCTCAATCCTCAATCCTCAATCCTCAGTCCTCAATCATCAGACATGAATACTCAATCTTCATAACTCAATCCTCAATCCTCAATCCTCAATCCTCAATCCTCAATCCTCAATCCTCAGTCCTCAGTCTTCAATCCTCAATCCCCAATCCTCAATCCTTAATCCTCAATCTTCAATCCTCAATCGCCAGTCCTCAATCTTCAATCCTCAATGCTCAATCCTCAATCCTCAATCCTCAATCCTCAATCCTCAATCCTTATTCCTCAAACCTCAATCCTCAACCCTCAGTCCTCATCCTCAATTCCCAATTCTCAATCCTCAATCCTCAATTCTCAATCTTCAATCCTCAATAATCAATCTTCAATCCTCAATCCCCAGTCCTCAATCTTGAATCCTCAAACCTCATTCCTCAATCCTCAATCCTCAGTCCTCACACCTCAATCCTGAATCTTCAATCCTGAATCCTCATTCTTCAGACCTCAGTCCTCAACAATCAGTTGTCAATTTTCAATCCTCAATACAATATCATCAATTCACAGTTTTCAATACTCAATACTCAATCTGCAATCCTCAAATCTCTATGCACAAACATCAATTCTCATCACTGAACACTCAACACTCAGTCCCCAATCTTCAATCCTCAATCCTCAATTCTCAATCCTCAATACTCAATCCTCAATCCTCAATCCTCAATCCCCAATCCTCAATCTTCAATCCTCAATCCTCAATCTTCAAGCCTCAATCCTCAATCCACAATCTTCAATCCTGAATACTCAATCTTCAAACCTCAATACTCAATCGTCAATACTCAATCCTCAATCCTCAGTCCTCAGTCCTCAAACCTCAATCCTCAACCCTGAGCCATCATCCTCAATCCTCAATCCTCGTTCCTCAACCCTCAATCCTCAATCCTCAATCCTCAATAGTCAATCTCCAATCCTAGATCCTCAATCCCCAATACTCAATCCTTAATCCTCAATCTTCAATCCTCAATCCTCAATTCTCAATCCTCAATACTCAATCCTCAATCCACAATCCTCAATCCCCAAACCTCAATCTTCAATCCTCAATCCTCAATCCTGAAGCCTCAACCCTCAATCCCAATCCTCAATTCTCAATCCTCAATCCTCAGTCCTCAGTCCTCAGACCTCAATCCTCTACCCTGAGCCATCATCCTCAATCCTCAATCCTCGTTCCTCAACCCTCAATCCTCAATCCTCAATCCTCAATAGTCAATCTCCAATCCTAGATCCTCAATCCCCAATCCTCAATCCTTAATCCTCAATCTTCAATCCTCAATCCTCAATAGTCAATCTTCAATCCTCAACCCTCAATCCTCAATCCTCAATCCTCATTCTTCAATCCTCAATACCCAATCCTCAATCTTCAATCCTGAATCCTCAATCCTCAATCCTCAATCCTCAATCCTCAATCCTCAATCCTCAATCCTCAGTCCTCAGTCTTCAATCCTCAATCCCCAATCCTCAATCCTTAATCCTCAATCTTCAATCCTCAATCGCCAGTCCTCAATCTTCAATCCTCAATGCTCAATCCTCAATCCTCAATCCTCAATCCTCAATCCTCAATCCTTATTCCTCAAACCTCAATCCTCAACCCTCAGTCCTCATTCTCAATTCCCAATTCTCAATCCTCAATCCTCAATTCTCAATCTTCAATCCTCAATAATCAATCTTCAATCCTCAATCCCCAGTCCTCAATCTTCAATCCTCAAACCTCATTCCTCAATCCTCAATCCTCAATCCTCAATCCTCAGTCCTCACACCTCAATCCTGAATCTTCAATCCTGAATACTCATTCTTCAGACCTCAGTCCTCAACAATCAGTTGTCAATTCTCAATCCTCAATACAATATCATCAATTCACAGTTTTCAATACTCAATACTCAATCTGCAATCCTCAAATCTCTATGCACAAACATCAATTCTCATCACTGAACACTCAACACTCAGTCCCCAATCTTCAATCCTCAATCCTCAATTCTCAATCCTCAATACTCAATCCTCAATCCTCAATCCTCAATCCCCAATCCTCAATCTTCAATCCTCAATCCTCAATCTTCAAGCCTCAATCCTCAATCCTCAATCTTCAATCCTGAATACTCAATCTTCAAACCTCAATACTCAATCGTCAATACTCAATCCTCAATCCTCAGTCCTCAGTGCTCAAACCTCAATCCTCAACCCTGAGCCATCATCCTCAATCCTCAATCCTCGTTCCTCAATCCTCAATCGTCAGTCTTCAATCCTCAATACCCAATCTGCAATCCTCAGTCCTCAGCCCTCAACGCTGAATCCTCATTCTTCAATCCTCAATACCCAATCCTCAATCTTCAACCCTCAATCCTCAATCCTCAATTCTCAATCCTCAATCCACAGTCCTCAGTCCTCAAACCTCAATCCTCAACCCTGAGCCATCATCCTCAATCCTCAATCCTCGTTCCTCAACCCTCAATCCTCAATCCTCAATCCTCAATAGTCAATCTCCAATCCTAGATCCTCAATCCCCAATCCTCAATCCTTAATCCTCAGTCTTCAATCCTCAATCCTCAATTCTCAATCCTCAATACTCAATCCTCAATCCACAATCCTCAATCCCCAAACCTCAATCTTCAATCCTCAATCCTCAATCCTGAAGCCTCAATCCTCAATCCTCAATCTTCAATCCTGAATACTCAATCTTCAAACCTCAATCCTCAATCCTCAATCCTCAATCCTCAATCCTCAATCGTCAGTCTTCAATCCTCAATACTTAATCTTCAATCCTCAACCCTCAATCCTCAATCCTCAATCCTCATTCTTCAATCCTCAATACCCAATCCTCAATCTTCAATCCTGAATCCTCAATCCTCAATTCTCAATCCTCAATCCCCGGTCCTCTGTCCTCAAACCTCAATCCTCAACCCTCAGCCCTCATCCTCAATCCTCAATCCTAAATCCTCAATCATCAGTCTTCAATCCTCAATGCTCATTCTTCAATCCTCAATCCTCAATCCTCAAACCTCAATCTTCAACCCTGAGCCATCATCCTCAATCCTCAATCCTCGTTCCTCAATCCTCAATCGTCAGTCTTCAATCCTCAATACCCAATCTGCAATCCTCAGTCCTCAGCCCTCAACCCTCAATCCTCATTCTTCAATCCTAAAGACCCAATCCTCAATCCTTAATCCTCAATCTTCAATCCTCAATCCTCAATTCTCAATCCTCAGTACTCAATCCTCAATCCTCAATCCTCAATCCTCAATCCTCAATCGTCTGTCTTCAATCCTCAATACTCAATCTTCAATCCTCAACCCTCATTCCTCAATCCTCAATCCTCAATCCTCAGTCCTCAATCATCAATCCTCAATCGTCAATACTCAATCCTCAATCCTCAATCCTCAATCCTCAATACTCAATCTTCAATCCTCAATCCTCAATCCTCAATACTCAGTCCTCAATCCTCAGTCATCAATCCTCAATCCTCAATACTCAATCGTCAATACTCAATCGTCAATCCTCAGTCCTCAATTCTCAATCCTCTTTCCCCGTTCCTCAAACCTCAATCCTCAACCCTCAGTCCTCATACTCAATTCTCAATTCTCAATCCTAAAACCTCAATCTTCAATCCTCAATACTCAATCCTCAGTCCTCAATACTCAACCATCAATCCTCAATTCTCAATACTCAATAGTATATCCTGTATTCTCAGTATTCAATACTCAAACCTCAATCCTCAACCCTCAGCCCTCATCCTCCATCCTCAATCCTCAATCCTCAATCCTCAATCTTCAATCCTCAATACTCAATCTTCAATCTTCAATCCTCAATCCTCAGTCCTCAATACTCAAACCTCAATCCTCAGTCCTCAATCATCAACCCTCAATCCTCAATATTCAATCCTCAATCCTCAGTCCTCAATCCTCAATCCTCAATCCTCATACCTCAATACTCAACCGTCAGTCCTCGTCCTCAATCCTCAACTATCAATCCTCAATCCTCAATCCTCAATCCTCAATCCTCAATCATCAATCCTCAATCTTCAATACTCAATCCTCAATCCTCGATCCTCAATCCTCAATACTCAATCTTCAATCCTCAATCCTCAATCCTCAATCCTCAATCCTCAATCCTAGGTCATCAATCCTCAATCCTCAATACTCAATCGTCAATACTCAATCGTCAATCCTCAGTCCTCAATTCTCAATCCTCAATCCTCGTTCCTCAAACATCAATCCTCAACCCTCAGTCCTCATCCTCAATTCTCAATCATCAATCCTCAAACCTCAATCTTCGATACTCAATCCCCAGTCCTCAATACTCAATACTCAATATTCAATCCTCAATCCTCAATCCTCAATATTCAACACACAACCATCAACCATCAATTCTCAATACTCAATCATCAATCCTCAATTCTTAATACTCAATAGAATATCCTGAATTCTCATGATTCACTACTCAATCCGCAATATTCAATAATCAAATCTCGATCCTCAAGCATCAATTCTCAACACTCAATCCTCAACACTCGGTCCTCTCTCTTCAATCCCCCATCCTGAATCCTCTATCCTCAAGCGTCAATCCTCAATCCTCAATCCTCAACCCTCAATCCTCAATCCTCAAACCTCAATCCTCAACCCTGAGCCATCATCCTCAATCCTCAATCCTCGTTCCTCAATCCTCAATCCTCAGTCTTCAATCCTCAATACCCAATCTGCAATCCTCAGTCCTCAGCCCTCAACCCTCAATCCTCATTCTTCTATCCTCAAGACCCAATCCTCAACCCTTAATCCTCAATCTTCAATCCTCAATCCTCAATTCTCAATACTCAATACTCAATCCTCAATCCTCAATCCTCAATCCCCAATCCACAATCTTCAATCCTCAATCCTCAATCCTCAAGCCTCAATCCTCAATCCTCAATCTTCAATCCTGAATACTCAATCTTCAAACCTCAATCCTCAATCCTCAATCCTCAATCCTCAATCCTCAATCGTCTGTCTTCAATCCTCAATACTCAATCTTCAAGCCTCAACCCTCATTCCTCAATCCTCAATCCTCATTCTTCAATCCTGAACCCTCAGTCCTCAATTCTCAATCCTCAATCTTCGGTCCTCTGTCCTGAAACATCAATCCTCAACCCTCAGCCCTCATCCTCAATCCTCAATCCTCATACCTCAATACTCAACCGTCAGTCCTCGTCCTCAAACCTCAACTATCAATCCTCAATCCTCAATCCTCAATCCTCAATCCTCAATCATCAATCCTCAATCTTCAATACTCAATCCTCAATCCTCGATCCTCAATCCTCAATACTCAATCTTCAATCCTCAATCCTCAATCCTCAATCCTCAATCCTCAATCCTAGGTCATCAATCCTCAATCCTCAATACTCAATCGTCAATACTCAATCGTCAATCCTCAGTCCTCAATTCTCAATCCTCAATCCTCGTTCCTCAAACATCAATCCTCAACCCTCAGTCCTCATCCTCAATTCTCAATCCTCAATCCTCAAGCCTCAATCTTCGATACTCAATCCCCAGTCCTCAATCCTCAATACTCAATATTCAATCCTCAATCCTCAATCCTCAATATTCAACACACAACCACCAACCATCAATTCTCAATACTCAATCATCAATCCTCAATTCTTAATACTCAATAGAATATCCTGAATTCTCATGATTCAATACTCAATCCACAATATTCAATAATCAAATCTCGATCCTCAAGCATCAATTCTCAACACTCAAGCCTCAACACTCGGTCCTCTCTCTTCAATCCTCCATCCTGAATCCTCTACCCTCAAGCGTCAATCCTCAATCCTCAATCCTCAACCCTCAATCCTCAGTCCTCAACAATCAGTTGTCAATCCTCAATCCTCAATAGAATATCATCAATTCACAGTTTTCAATACTCAATACTCAATCTGCAATCTTCCAACCTCTATCCACAAACATCAATTCTCATCACTCAACCCTCAACACTTAGTCCTCAATGTTCAATCCTCAATCCTCAATTCTCAATCTTCAATACTCAATCCTCAATCTTCAATCCTCAATCCTCAATCCTCAATCTTCTATCCTGAGACTCAATCTTCAATCCTCAATACTCAATCTTCAATCCTCAACCCTCAATCCACAATCCACAATCCTCAATCCTCAATCATCAATCCTCAATCTTCAATACTCAATCCTCAATCCTCAATTCTCAATCCTCAATACTCAATCCTCAATCATCAATCCTCATTCCCCAATCCTCAATCTTCAATCCTCAATCCTCAATCCTCAAGCCTCTATCCTCAATCTTCAATCTTCAATCCTGACTACTCAATCTTCAATCATCAATAGTCAATCTTCAATCCTCAACCCTCAATCCACAATCCACAATCCTCAATCCTCAATCAACAACCTTGAATCCTCAATACTCAATCTTCAACCCTCAATCCTCAATCCTGAATCGTCAATCCTCATTCTTCAATCCTCAATACCCAATCATCAATCCTCAATCCTCAATCTTCAATACTCAATCTTCAATCGTCAATCCTCAATCCTCAATCCTCAATCCTCAATACTCAGTCATCAATCCTCAATCCTCAATACTCAATCGTCATTCCTCAGTCCTCAATTCTCAATCCTCAATCCTCGTTCCTCAAACCTCAATCCTCAAGCCTCAGTCCTCATCCTCAATTCTCAATCCTCAATCCTCAAACCTCAACCTTCAATCCTCAATACTCAATCTTCGATCCTCAATCCTCAATTCTCAATCCTCAATCCACAGTCCTCAGTCCTCAAACCTCAATCCTCAACCCTGAGCCATCATCCTCAATCCTCAATCCTCGTTCCTCAACCCTCAATCCTCAATCCTCAATCCTCAATAGTCAATCTCCAATCCTAGATCCTCAATCCCCAATCCTCAATCCTTAATCCTCAGTCTTCAATCCTCAATCCTCAATTCTCAATCCTCAATACTCAATCCTCAATCCACAATCCTCAATCCCCAAACCTCAATCTTCAATCCTCAATCCTCAATCCTGAAGCCTCAATCCTCAATCCTCAATCTTCAATCCTGAATACTCAATCTTCAAACCTCAATCCTCAATCCTCAATCCTCAATCCTCAATCCTCAATCGTCAGTCTTCAATCCTCAATACTTAATCTTCAATCCTCAACCCTCAATCCTCAATCCTCAATCCTCATTCTTCAATCCTCAATACCCAATCCTCAATCTTCAATCCTGAATCCTCAATCCTCAATTCTCAATCCTCAATCCCCGGTCCTCTGTCCTCAAACCTCAATCCTCAACCCTCAGCCCTCATCCTCAATCCTCAATCCTAAATCCTCAATCATCAGTCTTCAATCCTCAATGCTCATTCTTCAATCCTCAATCCTCAATCCTCAAACCTCAATCTTCAACCCTGAGCCATCATCCTCAATCCCCAATCCTCGTTCCTCAATCCTCAATCGTCAGTCTTCAATCCTCAATACCCAATCTGCAATCCTCAGTCCTCAGCCCTCAACCCTCAATCCTCATTCTTCAATCCTAAAGACCCAATCCTCAATCCTTAATCCTCAATCTTCAATCCTCAATCCTCAATTCTCAATCCTCAGTACTCAATCCTCAATCCTCAATCCTCAATCCTCAATCCTCAATCGTCTGTCTTCAATCCTCAATACTCAATCTTCAATCCTCAACCCTCATTCCTCAATCCTCAATCCTCAATCCTCAGTCCTCAATCATCAATCCTCAATCGTCAATACTCAATCCTCAATCCTCAATCCTCAATCCTCAATACTCAATCTTCAATCCTCAATCCTCAATCCTCAATACTCAGTCCTCAATCCTCAGTCATCAATCCTCAATCCTCAATACTCAATCGTCAATACTCAATCGTCAATCCTCAGTCCTCAATTCTCAATCCTCTTTCCCCGTTCCTCAAACCTCAATCCTCAACCCTCAGTCCTCATACTCAATTCTCAATTCTCAATCCTAAAACCTCAATCTTCAATCCTCAATACTCAATCCTCAGTCCTCAATACTCAACCATCAATCCTCAATTCTCAATACTCAATAGTATATCCTGTATTCTCAGTATTCAATACTCAAACCTCAATCCTCAACCCTCAGCCCTCATCCTCCATCCTCAATCCTCAATCCTCAATCCTCAATCTTCAATCCTCAATACTCAATCTTCAATCTTCAATCCTCAATCCTCAGTCCTCAATACTCAAACCTCAATCCTCAGTCCTCAATCATCAACCCTCAATCCTCAATATTCAATCCTCAATCCTCAGTCCTCAATCCTCAATCCTCAATCCTCATACCTCAATACTCAACCGTCAGTCCTCGGCCTCAATCCTCAACTATCAATCCTCAATCCTCAATCCTCAATCCTCAATCCTCAATCATCAATCCTCAATCTTCAATACTCAATCCTCAATCCTCGATCCTCAATCCTCAATACTCAATCTTCAATCCTCAATCCTCAATCCTCAATCCTCAATCCTCAATCCTAGGTCATCAATCCTCAATCCTCAATACTCAATCGTCAATACTCAATCGTCAATCCTCAGTCCTCAATTCTCAATCCTCAATCCTCGTTCCTCAAACATCAATCCTCAACCCTCAGTCCTCATCCTCAATTCTCAATCATCAATCCTCAAACCTCAATCTTCGATACTCAATCCCCAGTCCTCAATACTCAATACTCAATATTCAATCCTCAATCCTCAATCCTCAATATTCAACACACAACCATCAACCATCAATTCTCAATACTCAATCATCAATCCTCAATTCTTAATACTCAATAGAATATCCTGAATTCTCATGATTCACTACTCAATCCGCAATATTCAATAATCAAATCTCGATCCTCAAGCATCAATTCTCAACACTCAATCCTCAACACTCGGTCCTCTCTCTTCAATCCCCCATCCTGAATCCTCTATCCTCAAGCGTCAATCCTCAATCCTCAATCCTCAACCCTCAATCCTCAGTCCTCAACAATCAGTTGTCAAACCTCAATCCTCAATAGAATATCATCAATTCACAGTTTTCAATACTCAATACTCAATCTGCAATCTTCCAACCTCTATCCACAAACATCAATTCTCATCACTCAACCCTCAACACTCGGTCCTCAATGTTCAATCCTCAATCCTCAATTCTCAATCTTCATTCCTCAATACTGAATCTTCAATCCTCAATACTCAATCTTCAAGCCTCAATCCTCAATCCTCAATCCTCAATCCCCAATCCTCAATCATCAATCCTCAATCTTCAAAAAGCAATCCTCAATCCTCAATTCTCAATCCTCAATACTCAACCGTCAAGCCTCAATTCCCAATACACAATACAATATCCTGAATTCTCAGGATTCAATACTCAAACCTCAATCCTCAACCCTCAGCCCTCATCCTCCATCCTCAATCCTCAATCCTCACTCCTCAATCTTCAATCCGCAATCTTCAATCTTCAAACTTCAATCCTCAATCCTCAATCCTCAATCCTCAATACTCAATCTTCGATCCTCAATCCTCAAGCCTCAATCCTCAAACCTCAATCTTCAATCCTCAATACTCAATCTTCGATTCTCAATTCTCAATCCTCAATCCTCAATCCCCAATCCTCAGTCTTCAATACTCAATCCTCAATCCTCAATCCTCAATCCTCAATCCTCAACCATCAATACTCAATCTTCAATCCTCAATCCTCAATCCTCAATCCTCAATCCTCAATCCTCAATCATCAGACATGAATACTCAATCTTCATAACTCAATCCTCAATCCTCAATCCTCAATCCTCAATCCTCAATCGTCAATCCTCAATCCTCAATCCCCAATCCTCAATCTTCAATCCTCAATCCTCAATCTTCAAGCCTCAATCCTCAATCCTCAACCTTCAATCCTGAATACTCAATCTTCAAACCTCAATACTCAATCGTCAATACTCAATCCTCAATCCTCAGTCCTCAGTGCTCAAACCTCAATCCTCAACCCTGAGCCATCATCCTCAATCCTCAATCCTCGTTCCTCAATCCTCAATCGTCAGTCTTCAATCCTCAATACCCAATCCTCAATCTTCAACCCTCAATCCTCAATCCTCAATTCTCAATTCTCAATCCTCAATCCCCAATCCTCAATCCTCAATCCTCAATCGTCAGTCTTCAATACTCAATACCCAATCTGCAATCCTCAGTCCTCAGCCCTCAGCGCTGAATCCTCATTGTTCAATCCTCAATACCCAATCCTCAATCTTCAACCCTCAATCCTCAATCCTCAATTCTCAATCCTCAATCCTCAGTCCTCAGTCCTCAAACCTCAATCCTCAACCCTGAGCCGTCATCCTCAATCCTCAATCCTCGTTCCTGAACCCTCAATCCTCAATCCTCAATCCTCAATAGTCAATCTCCAATCCTAGATCCTCAATCCCCAATCCTCAATCCTTAACCCTCAATCTTCAATCCTCAATCCTCAATTCTCAATCCTCAATACTCAATCCTCAATCCACAATCCTCAATCCCCAAACCTCAATCTTCAATCCTCAGTCCTCAATCCTGAAGCCTCAATCCTCAATCCTCAATCTTCAATCCTGAATACTCAATCTTCAAACCTCAATCCTCAATCCTCAATCCTCAATCCTCATTCCTCAATCGTCAGTCTTCAATCCTCAATACTCAATCTTCAATCCTCAACCCTCAATCCTCAATCCTCAATTCTCATTCTTCAATCCTCAATACCCAATCCTCAATCTTCAATCCTGAATCCTCAATCCTCAATTCTCAATCCTCAATCCTCGGTCCTCTGTCCTCAAACCTCAATCCTCAACCCTCAGCCCTCATCCTCAATCCTCAATCCTAAATCCTCAATCATCAGTCTTCAATCCTCAATGCTCATTCTTCAATCCTCAATCCTCAATCCTCAAACCTCAATCCTCAACCCTGAGCCATCATCCTCAATCCTCAATCCTCGTTCCTCAATCCTCAATCCTCAGTCTTCAATCCTCAAAACCCAATCTGCAATCCTCAGTCCTCAGCCCTCAACCCTCAATCCTCATTCTTCTATCCTCAAGACCCAATCCTCAACCCTTAATCCTCAATCTTCAATCCTCAATCCTCAATTCTCAATACTCAATACTCAATCCTCAATCCTCAATCCTCAATCCCCAATCCACAATCTTCAATCCTCAATCCTCAATCCTCAAGCCTCAATCCTCAATCCTCAATCTTCAATCCTGAATACTCAATCTTCAAACCTCAATCCTCAATCCTCAATCCTCAATCCTCAATCCTCAATCGTCTGTCTTCAATCCTCAATACTCAATCTTCAAGCCTCAACCCTCATTCCTCAATCCTCAATCCTCATTCTTCAATCCTGAACCCTCAGTCCTCAATTCTCAATCCTCAATCTTCGGTCCTCTGTCCTGAAACATCAATCCTCAACCCTCAGCCCTCATCCTCAATCCTCAATCCTCATACCTCAATACTCAACCGTCAGTCCTCGTCCTCAAACCTCAACTATCAATCCTCAATCCTCAATCCTCAATCCTCAATCCTCAATCATCAATCCTCAATCTTCAATACTCAATCCTCAATCCTCGATCCTCAATCCTCAATACTCAATCTTCAATCCTCAATCCTCAATCCTCAATCCTCAATCCTCAATCCTAGGTCATCAATCCTCAATCCTCAATACTCTATCGTCAATACTCAATCGTCAATCCTCAGTCCTCAATTCTCAATCCTCAATCCTCGTTCCTCAAACATCAATCCTCAACCCTCAGTCCTCATCCTCAATTCTCAATCCTCAATCCTCAAGCCTCAATCTTCGATACTCAATCCCCAGTCCTCAATCCTCAATACTCAATATTCAATCCTCAATCCTCAATCCTCAATATTCAACACACAACCACCAACCATCAATTCTCAATACTCAATCATCAATCCTCAATTCTTAATACTCAATAGAATATCCTGAATTCTCATGATTCAATACTCAATCCACAATATTCAATAATCAAATCTCGATCCTCAAGCATCAATTCTCAACACTCAAGCCTCAACACTCGGTCCTCTCTCTTCAATCCTCCATCCTGAATCCTCTACCCTCAAGCGTCAATCCTCAATCCTCAATCCTCAACCCTCAATCCTCAGTCCTCAACAATCAGTTGTCAATCCTCAATCCTCAATAGAATATCATCAATTCACAGTTTTCAATACTCAATACTCAATCTGCAATCTTCCAACCTCTATCCACAAACATCAATTCTCATCACTCAACCCTCAACACTTAGTCCTCAATGTTCAATCCTCAATCCTCAATTCTCAATCTTCAATACTCAATCCTCAATCTTCAATCCTCAATCCTCAATCCTCAATCTTCTATCCTGAGACTCAATCTTCAATCCTCAATACTCAATCTTCAATCCTCAACCCTCAATCCACAATCCACAATCCTCAATCCTCAATCATCAATCCTCAATCTTCAATACTCAATCCTCAATCCTCAATTCTCAATCCTCAATACTCAATCCTCAATCATCAATCCTCATTCCCCAATCCTCAATCTTCAATCCTCAATCCTCAATCCTCAAGCCTCTATCCTCAATCTTCAATCTTCAATCCTGACTACTCAATCTTCAATCATCAATAGTCAATCTTCAATCCTCAACCCTCAATCCACAATCCACAATCCTCAATCCTCAATCAACAACCTTGAATCCTCAATACTCAATCTTCAACCCTCAATCCTCAATCCTGAATCGTCAATCCTCATTCTTCAATCCTCAATACCCAATCATCAATCCTCAATCCTCAATCTTCAATACTCAATCTTCAATCGTCAATCCTCAATCCTCAATCCTCAATCCTCAATACTCAGTCATCAATCCTCAATCCTCAATACTCAATCGTCATTCCTCAGTCCTCAATTCTCAATCCTCAATCCTCGTTCCTCAAACCTCAATCCTCAAGCCTCAGTCCTCATCCTCAATTCTCAATCCTCAATCCTCAAACCTCAACCTTCAATCCTCAATACTCAATCTTCGATCCTCAATCCTCAACACTCAATCCTCAATCATCAATCCCCAGTCATGAATACTCAATCTTCAATACTCAATCCTCAATCCTCAATCCTGAATCCTCAATCCTCAATCCTCAATCCTCGTTGCTCAAACCTCAATCCTCAACGCTCAGTCCTCATCCTCAATTCTCAATTCTCAATCCTCGATCCTCAACTCTCAATCTTCAATCCTCAATAATCAATCTCCAATCCTAGATCCTCAATCCCCAATCCTCAATCGTCAATCCTCAATCTTCAATCCTGAATCCCCAGTCCTCAATCCTCAATACTCAATCTTCAATCCTCAATCCTCAATTCTCAATCCTCAATACTCAATCCTCAATCGTCAATACTCAATCGTCAATCCTCAATCCCCGATCCTGAATCTTCAATCCTCAATCCTCAACCCTCAATCCTCAATCCTCAATCCTCAAGCCTCAATCCTCAAACCTCAATCTTCAATCCTCAATACTCAATCTTCGATTCTCAATTCTCAATCCTCAATCCTCAATCCCCAATCCTCAGTCTTCAATACTCAATCCTCAATCCTCAATCCTCAATCCTCAATCCTCAACCATCAATACTCAATCTTCAATCCTCAATCCTCAATCCTCAATCCTCAATCCTCAATCATCAGACATGAATACTCAATCTTCATAACTCAATCCTCAATCTTCAATCCTCAATGCTCAATCCTCAATCCTCAATCCTCAATCCTTCTTCCTCAAACCTCAATCCTTAACCCTCAGCCCTCATCCTCAATTCCCAATTCTCAATCCTCAATCCTCAATTCTCAATCCTCAATCTTCGGTCCTCTGTCCTGAAACATCAATCCTCAACCCTCAGCCCTCATCCTCAATCCTCAATCCTCATACCTCAATACTCAACCGTCAGTCCTCGTCCTCAAACCTCAACTATCAATCCTCAATCCTCAATCCTCAATCCTCAATCCTCAATCATCAATCCTCAATCTTCAATACTCAATCCTCAATCCTCGATCCTCAATCCTCAATACTCAATCTTCAATCCTCAATCCTCAATCCTCAATCCTCAATCCTCAATCCTAGGTCATCAATCCTCAATCCTCAATACTCTATCGTCAATACTCAATCGTCAATCCTCAGTCCTCAATTCTCAATCCTCAATCCTCGTTCCTCAAACATCAATCCTCAACCCTCAGTCCTCATCCTCAATTCTCAATCCTCAATCCTCAAGCCTCAATCTTCGATACTCAATCCCCAGTCCTCAATCCTCAATACTCAATATTCAATCCTCAATCCTCAATCCTCAATATTCAACACACAACCACCAACCATCAATTCTCAATACTCAATCATCAATCCTCAATTCTTAATACTCAATAGAATATCCTGAATTCTCATGATTCAATACTCAATCCACAATATTCAATAATCAAATCTCGATCCTCAAGCATCAATTCTCAACACTCAAGCCTCAACACTCGGTCCTCTCTCTTCAATCCTCCATCCTGAATCCTCTACCCTCAAGCGTCAATCCTCAATCCTCAATCCTCAACCCTCAATCCTCAGTCCTCAACAATCAGTTGTCAATCCTCAATCCTCAATAGAATATCATCAATTCACAGTTTTCAATACTCAATACTCAATCTGCAATCTTCCAACCTCTATCCACAAACATCAATTCTCATCACTCAACCCTCAACACTTAGTCCTCAATGTTCAATCCTCAATCCTCAATTCTCAATCTTCAATACTCAATCCTCAATCTTCAATCCTCAATCCTCAATCCTCAATCTTCTATCCTGAGACTCAATCTTCAATCCTCAATACTCAATCTTCAATCCTCAACCCTCAATCCACAATCCACAATCCTCAATCCTCAATCATCAATCCTCAATCTTCAATACTCAATCCTCAATCCTCAATTCTCAATCCTCAATACTCAATCCTCAATCATCAATCCTCATTCCCCAATCCTCAATCTTCAATCCTCAATCCTCAATCCTCAAGCCTCTATCCTCAATCTTCAATCTTCAATCCTGACTACTCAATCTTCAATCATCAATAGTCAATCTTCAATCCTCAACCCTCAATCCACAATCCACAATCCTCAATCCTCAATCAACAACCTTGAATCCTCAATACTCAATCTTCAACCCTCAATCCTCAATCCTGAATCGTCAATCCTCATTCTTCAATCCTCAATACCCAATCATCAATCCTCAATCCTCAATCTTCAATACTCAATCTTCAATCGTCAATCCTCAATCCTCAATCCTCAATCCTCAATACTCAGTCATCAATCCTCAATCCTCAATACTCAATCGTCATTCCTCAGTCCTCAATTCTCAATCCTCAATCCTCGTTCCTCAAACCTCAATCCTCAAGCCTCAGTCCTCATCCTCAATTCTCAATCCTCAATCCTCAAACCTCAACCTTCAATCCTCAATACTCAATCTTCGATCCTCAATCCTCAACACTCAATCCTCAATCATCAATCCCCAGTCATGAATACTCAATCTTCAATACTCAATCCTCAATCCTCAATCCTGAATCCTCAATCCTCAATCCTCAATCCTCGTTGCTCAAACCTCAATCCTCAACGCTCAGTCCTCATCCTCAATTCTCAATTCTCAATCCTCGATCCTCAACTCTCAATCTTCAATCCTCAATAATCAATCTCCAATCCTAGATCCTCAATCCCCAATCCTCAATCGTCAATCCTCAATCTTCAATCCTGAATCCCCAGTCCTCAATCCTCAATACTCAATCTTCAATCCTCAATCCTCAATTCTCAATCCTCAATACTCAATCCTCAATCGTCAATACTCAATCGTCAATCCTCAATCCCCGATCCTGAATCTTCAATCCTCAATCCTCAACCCTCAATCCTCAATCCTCAATCCTCAAGCCTCAATCCTCAAACCTCAATCTTCAATCCTCAATACTCAATCTTCGATTCTCAATTCTCAATCCTCAATCCTCAATCCCCAATCCTCAGTCTTCAATACTCAATCCTCAATCCTCAATCCTCAATCCTCAATCCTCAACCATCAATACTCAATCTTCAATCCTCAATCCTCAATCCTCAATCCTCAATCCTCAATCATCAGACATGAATACTCAATCTTCATAACTCAATCCTCAATCTTCAATCCTCAATGCTCAATCCTCAATCCTCAATCCTCAATCCTTCTTCCTCAAACCTCAATCCTTAACCCTCAGCCCTCATCCTCAATTCCCAATTCTCAATCCTCAATCCTCAATTCTCAATCTTCAATCCTCAATAATCAATCTTCAATCCTCAATCCCCAGTCCTCAATCTTCAATCCTCAAACCTCATTCCTCAATCCTCAATCGTCAGTCTTCAATCCTCAATACCCAATCTGCAATCCTCAGTCCTCAGCCCTCAACGCTGAATCCTCATTCTTCAATCCTCAATACCCAATCCTCAATCTTCAACCCTCAATCCTCAATCCTCAATTCTCAATCCTCAATCCTCAGTCCTCAGTCCTCAAACCTCATTCCTCAACCCTGAGCCATCATCCTCAATCCTCAATCCTCGTTCCTCAACCCTCAATCCTCAATCCTCAATCCTCAATAGTCAATCTCCAATCCAAGCTCCTCAATCCCCAATCCTCAATCCTTAATCCTCAATGTTCAATCCTCAATCCTCAATTCTCAATCCTCAATACTCAATCCTCAATCCACAATCCTCAATACCCAAATCTCAATCTTCAATCCTCAATCCTCAATCCTGAAGCCTCAACCCTCAATCCTCAATCCTCAATTCTCAATCCTCAATACTCAGTCCTCAGTCCTCAAACCTCAATCCTCAACCCTGAGCCATCATCCTCAATCCTCAATCCTCGTTCCTCAACCCTCAATCCTCAATCCTCAATCCTCAATAGTCAATTTCCAATCCTAGATCCTCAATCCCCAATCCTCAATCCTTAATCCTCATTCTCCAATCCTCAATACCCAATCCTCAATCTTCAATCCTGAATCCTCAATCCTCAATCCTCAATCCTCAATCCTCAATCCTCAATCCTCAGTCCTCAGTCTTCAATCCTCAATCCCCAATCCTCAATCCTTAATCCTCAATCTTCAATCCTCAATCGCCAGTCCTCAATCTTCAATCCTCAATGCTCAATCCTCAATCCTCAATCCTCAATCCTCAATCCTCAATCCTTATTCCTCAAACCTCAATCCTCAACCCTCAGTCCTCATTCTCAATTCCCAATTCTCAATCCTCAATCCTCAATTCTCAATCTTGAATCCTCAATAATCAATCTTCAATCCTCAATCCCCAGTCCTCAATCTTCAATCCTCAAACCTCATTCCTCAATCCTCAATCCTCAATCCTCAATCCTCAGTCCTCACACCTCAATCCTGAATCTTCAATCCTGAATACTCATTCTTCAGACCTCAGTCCTCAACAATCAGTTGTCCATTCTCAATCCTCAATACAATATCATCAATTCACAGTTTTCAATACTCAATACTCAATCTGCAATCCTCAAATCTCTATGCACAAACATCAATTCTCATCACTGAACACTCAACACTCAGTCCCCAATCTTCAATCCTCAATCCTCAATTCTCAATCCTCAATACTCAATCCTCAATCCTCAATCCTCAATCCCCAATCCTCAATCCTCGGTCCTCTGTCCTCAAACCTCAATCCTCAACCCTCAGCCCTCATCCTCAATCCTCAATCCTAAATCCTCAATCATCAGTCTTCAATCCTCAATGCTCATTCTTCAATCCTCAATCCTCAATCCTCAAACCTCAATCTTCAACCCTGAGCCATCATCCTCAGTCCTCAATCCTCGTTCCTCAATCCTCAATCGTCAGTCTTCAATCCTCAACACCCAATCTGCAATCCTCAGTCCTCAGCCCTCAACCCTCAATCCTCATTCTTCAATCCTAAAGACCCAATCCTCAATCCTTAATCCTCAATCTTCAATCCTCAATCCTCAATACTCAATCCTCAGTACTCAATCCTCAATCCTCAATCCTCAATCCCCAATCCACAATCTTCAATCCTCAATCCTCAATCCTCAAGCCTCAATCCTCAATCCTCAATCTTCAATCCTGAATACTCAATCTTCAAACCTCAATCCTCAATTCTCAATCCTCAATCCTCAATCCTCAATCGTCTGTCTTCAATCCTCAATACTCAATCTTCAATCCTCAACCCTCATTCCTCAATCCTCAATCCTCAATCCTCAGTCCTCAATCATCAATCCTCAATCGTCAATACTCAATCCTCAATCCTCAATCCTCAATCCTCAATACTCAATCTTCAATCCTCAATCCTCAATCCTCAATACTCAGTCCTCAATCCTCAGTCATCAATCCTCAATCCTCAATACTCAATCGTCAATACTCAATCGTCAATCCTCAGTCCTCAATTCTCAATCCTCAATCCCCGTTCCTCAAACCTCAATCCTCAACCCTCAGTCCTCATACTCAATTCTCAATTCTCAATCCTAAAACCTCAATCTTCAATCCTCAATACTCAATCCTCAGTCCTCAATACTCAACCATCAATCCTCAATTCTCAATACTCAATAGTATATCCTGTATTCTCAGTATTCAATACTCAAACCTCAATCCTCAACCCTCAGCCCTCATCCTCCATCCTCAATCCTCAATCCTCAATCCTCAATCTTCAATCCTCAATACTCAATCTTCAATCTTCAATCCTCAATCCTCAGTCCTCAATACTCAAACCTCAATCCTCAGGCCTCAATCCTCAATATTCAATCCTCAATCCTCAATCCTCGATCCTCAATCCTCAATCCTCAATCATCAATCCTCAATCTTCAACACTCAATCCTCAATCCTCAATCCTCAATATTCAATCATCAATACTCAATCTTCAATCCTCAATCCTCAATCATCAATCCTCAATCCTCAATCCTCAATCCTCAATCCTCAGTCCTCAAACCTCAATCCTGAATCTTCAATCCTGAATCCTCAATCTTCAGACCTCAGTGCTCAACAATCAGTTGTCAATTCTCAATCCTCAATACAATATCGTCAATTCACAGTTTTCAATACTCAATACTCAGTCTGCAATCTTCAAATCTCTATGCACAATCATCAATTCTCATCATTGGACCCTCAACACTCAGTCCCCAATCCTCAATCTTCAATCCTCAATCCTCAATCCTCAATCCTCAATCCTCAATCTTCAACCTTCAATAGTCAACCTTCAATCCTCAATCTTCAATCCCCAATCCTCAATCCTCAATCCTCAATCGTCAGTCTTCAATCCTCAATACTCAATCTGCAATCCTCAGACCTCAACCCTCAACCCTCAATCCTCATTCTTCAACCCTCAATACCCAATCCTCAATCTTCAACCCTCAATCCTCAATCCTCAATTCTCAATCCTCAATCCTCAGTCCTCAGTCCTCAGTCCTCAAACCTCAATCCTCAACCCTCAGCCATCATCCTCAATCCTCAATCCTCGTTCCTCAATCCTCAATCCTCAATCCTCAATCCTCAATAGTCAATATCCAATCCTAGATCCTCAATCCCCAATCCTCAATCTTCAACCCTCTATCCTCAATCCTCAATTCTCAATCCTCAATCCTCAATCCACAGTCCTCAGTCGTCAAACCTCAATCCTCAACCCTCAGCCATCATCCGCAATCCTCAATCCTCGTTACTCAATCCTCAATCCTCGTCCTCAATCCTCAACTATCAATCCTCAATCCTCAATATTCAATCATCAATACTCAATCTTCAATCCTCAATCCTCAATCCTCAATTCTCAATCCTCAATACTCAATCCTCAATCCTCATTCCTCAAACCCCAATCCTCAATCATCAATCCTTAACCCTCAATCCTCAAGCCTCAATCCTCAATCCTCAATCTTCAATCCTGAATACTCAATCTTCAATCCTCAATACTCAATCTTCAATCCTCAGCCCTCAATCCTCAATCCTGAATCGTCAATCCTCAATCTTCAATCCTCAATCCCCAGTCCTCAATCCTCAATACTCAATCTTCAATCCTCAATCCTCAATTATCAATCCTCAATACTCAACACTCAATCGTCAATCCTCAATCGTCAATCCTCACTCCCCAATCCTGAATCTTCAATCCTCAATACTCAACCCTCAATCCTCAATCCTCAATCTTCAATCCTTAATACTCAATCTTCAATCCTCAATTCTCAATCCTCAATCCTCAATCCTCAATCTTCAGTCCTCAACCGTCAGTCCTCGTCCTCAATCCTCAACCCTCAATCCTCATTCCTCAAACCTCAATCCTCAACCCTCAGCCCTCATCCTCCATCCTCAATCCTCAATCCTCAATCCTCAATCTTCAATCCTCAATACTCAACCTTCGATCCTCAATCCTCAGTCCTAAATCCTCAAACCTCAGTCCTCAGTCATGAATACTCTATCTTCAATACTCAATACACAATCCTCAATCGTCAATCCTCAATCCTCAATGCTCAATCCTCATTCTTCAAACCTCAATCCTCAACCCTCAGTCCTCATCCTCAATTCCCAATCCTCAATCCCCAATCCTCAATTCTCAATCTTCAATCCTCAATAATCAATCTTCAATCCTCAATCCCCAGTCCTCAATCTTCAATCCTCAATGCTCAGTCCTCAATCCTCAATCCTCAGGCTTCAATCCTCAACCCTCAATCCTCATACCTCAATCCTCAACCGTCAGTCCTCATACCTCAATCCTCAACCGTCAGTCCTCGTCCTCAATCCTCAATCCTCAATCCTCAATCCTCAATCATCAATCCTCAATCTTCAATACTCAATCCTCAATCCTCGATCCTCAATCCTCAATACTCAATCTTCAATCCTCAATCCTCAATCCTCAATCCTCAATCCTCAATCCTAGGTCATCAATCCTCAATCCTCAATACTCAATCGTCAATACTCAATCGTCAATCCTCAGTCCTCAATTCTCAATCCTCAATCCTCGTTCCACAAACATCAATCCTCAACCCTCAGTCCTCATCCTCAATTCTCAATCATCAATCCTCAAACCTCAATCTTCGATACTCAATCCCCAGTCCTCAATACTCAATACTCAATATTCAATCCTCAATCCTCAATCCTCAATATTCAACACACAACCATCAACCATCAATTCTCAATACTCAATCATCAATCCTCAATTCTTAATACTCAATAGAATATCCTGAATTCTCATGATTCACTAGTCAATCCGCAATATTCAATAATCAAATCTCGATCCTCAAGCATCAATTCTCAACACTCAATCCTCAACACTCGGTCCTCTCTCTTCAATCCCCCATCCTGAATCCTCTATCCTCAAGCGTCAATCCTCAATCCTCAATCCTCAACCCTCAATCCTCAGTCCTCAACAATCAGTTGTCAAACCTCAATCCTCAATAGAATATCATCAATTCACAGTTTTCAATACTCAATACTCAATCTACAATCTTCCAACCTCTATCCACAAACATCAATTCTCATCACTCAACCCTCAACACTCGGTCCTCAATGTTCAATCCTCAATCCTCAATTCTCAATCCTCAATCCTCAATACTGAATCTTCAATCCTCAATACTCAATCTTCAAGCCTCAATCCTCAATCCTCAATCCTCAATCCCCAATCCTCAATCATCAATCCTCAATCTTCAAAACTCAATCCTCAATCCTCTATTCTCAATCCTCAATACTCAACCGTCAAGCCTCAATTCCCAATACACAATACAATATCCTGAATTCTCAGGATTCAATACTCAAACCTCAATCCTCAACCCTCAGCCCTCATCCTCCATCCTCAATCCTCAATCCTCACTCCTCAATCTTCAATCCGCAATCTTCAATCTTCAAACTTCAATCCTCAATCCTCAATCCTCAATCCTCAATACTCAATCTTCGATCCTCAATCCTCAAGCCTCAATCCTCAAACCTCAATCTTCAATCCTCAATACTCAATCTTCGATTCTCAATTCTCAATCCTCAATCCTCAATCCCCAATCCTCAGTCTTCAATACTCAATCCTCAATCCTCAATCCTCAATCCTCAATCCTCAACCATCAATACTCAATCTTCAATCCTCAATCCTCAATCCTCAATCCTCAATCCTCAATCCTCAATCATCAGACATGAATACTCAATCTTCATAACTCAATCCTCAATCCTCAATCCTCAATCCTCAATCCTCAATCGTCAATCCTCAATCCTCAATCCCCAATCCTCAATCTTCAATCCTCAATCCTCAATCTTCAAGCCTCAATCCTCAATCCTCAACCTTCAATCCTGAATACTCAATCTTCAAACCTCAATACTCAATCGTCAATACTCAATCCTCAATCCTCAGTCCTCAGTGCTCAAACCTCAATCCTCAACCCTGAGCCATCATCCTCAATCCTCAATCCTCGTTCCTCAATCCTCAATCGTCAGTCTTCAATCCTCAATACCCAATCCTCAATCTTCAACCCTCAATCCTCAATCCTCAATTCTCAATTCTCAATCCTCAATCCCCAATCCTCAATCCTCAATCCTCAATCGTCAGTCTTCAATACTCAATACCCAATCTGCAATCCTCAGTCCTCAGCCCTCAGCGCTGAATCCTCATTGTTCAATCCTCAATACCCAATCCTCAATCTTCAACCCTCAATCCTCAATCCTCAATTCTCAATCCTCAATCCTCAGTCCTCAGTCCTCAAACCTCAATCCTCAACCCTGAGCCGTCATCCTCAATCCTCAATCCTCGTTCCTGAACCCTCAATCCTCAATCCTCAATCCTCAATAGTCAATCTCCAATCCTAGATCCTCAATCCCCAATCCTCAATCCTTAACCCTCAATCTTCAATCCTCAATCCTCAATTCTCAATCCTCAATACTCAATCCTCAATCCACAATCCTCAATCCCCAAACCTCAATCTTCAATCCTCAGTCCTCAATCCTGAAGCCTCAATCCTCAATCCTCAATCTTCAATCCTGAATACTCAATCTTCAAACCTCAATCCTCAATCCTCAATCCTCAATCCTCATTCCTCAATCGTCAGTCTTCAATCCTCAATACTCAATCTTCAATCCTCAACCCTCAATCCTCAATCCTCAATTCTCATTCTTCAATCCTCAATACCCAATCCTCAATCTTCAATCCTGAATCCTCAATCCTCAATTCTCAATCCTCAATCCTCGGTCCTCTGTCCTCAAACCTCAATCCTCAACCCTCAGCCCTCATCCTCAATCCTCAATCCTAAATCCTCAATCATCAGTCTTCAATCCTCAATGCTCATTCTTCAATCCTCAATCCTCAATCCTCAAACCTCAATCCTCAACCCTGAGCCATCATCCTCAATCCTCAATCCTCGTTCCTCAATCCTCAATCCTCAGTCTTCAATCCTCAAAACCCAATCTGCAATCCTCAGTCCTCAGCCCTCAACCCTCAATCCTCATTCTTCTATCCTCAAGACCCAATCCTCAACCCTTAATCCTCAATCTTCAATCCTCAATCCTCAATTCTCAATACTCAATACTCAATCCTCAATCCTCAATCCTCAATCCCCAATCCACAATCTTCAATCCTCAATCCTCAATCCTCAAGCCTCAATCCTCAATCCTCAATCTTCAATCCTGAATACTCAATCTTCAAACCTCAATCCTCAATCCTCAATCCTCAATCCTCAATCCTCAATCGTCTGTCTTCAATCCTCAATACTCAATCTTCAAGCCTCAACCCTCATTCCTCAATCCTCAATCCTCATTCTTCAATCCTGAACCCTCAGTCCTCAATTCTCAATCCTCAATCTTCGGTCCTCTGTCCTGAAACATCAATCCTCAACCCTCAGCCCTCATCCTCAATCCTCAATCCTCATACCTCAATACTCAACCGTCAGTCCTCGTCCTCAAACCTCAACTATCAATCCTCAATCCTCAATCCTCAATCCTCAATCCTCAATCATCAATCCTCAATCTTCAATACTCAATCCTCAATCCTCGATCCTCAATCCTCAATACTCAATCTTCAATCCTCAATCCTCAATCCTCAATCCTCAATCCTCAATCCTAGGTCATCAATCCTCAATCCTCAATACTCTATCGTCAATACTCAATCGTCAATCCTCAGTCCTCAATTCTCAATCCTCAATCCTCGTTCCTCAAACATCAATCCTCAACCCTCAGTCCTCATCCTCAATTCTCAATCCTCAATCCTCAAGCCTCAATCTTCGATACTCAATCCCCAGTCCTCAATCCTCAATACTCAATATTCAATCCTCAATCCTCAATCCTCAATATTCAACACACAACCACCAACCATCAATTCTCAATACTCAATCATCAATCCTCAATTCTTAATACTCAATAGAATATCCTGAATTCTCATGATTCAATACTCAATCCACAATATTCAATAATCAAATCTCGATCCTCAAGCATCAATTCTCAACACTCAAGCCTCAACACTCGGTCCTCTCTCTTCAATCCTCCATCCTGAATCCTCTACCCTCAAGCGTCAATCCTCAATCCTCAATCCTCAACCCTCAATCCTCAGTCCTCAACAATCAGTTGTCAATCCTCAATCCTCAATAGAATATCATCAATTCACAGTTTTCAATACTCAATACTCAATCTGCAATCTTCCAACCTCTATCCACAAACATCAATTCTCATCACTCAACCCTCAACACTTAGTCCTCAATGTTCAATCCTCAATCCTCAATTCTCAATCTTCAATACTCAATCCTCAATCTTCAATCCTCAATCCTCAATCCTCAATCTTCTATCCTGAGACTCAATCTTCAATCCTCAATACTCAATCTTCAATCCTCAACCCTCAATCCACAATCCACAATCCTCAATCCTCAATCATCAATCCTCAATCTTCAATACTCAATCCTCAATCCTCAATTCTCAATCCTCAATACTCAATCCTCAATCATCAATCCTCATTCCCCAATCCTCAATCTTCAATCCTCAATCCTCAATCCTCAAGCCTCTATCCTCAATCTTCAATCTTCAATCCTGACTACTCAATCTTCAATCATCAATAGTCAATCTTCAATCCTCAACCCTCAATCCACAATCCACAATCCTCAATCCTCAATCAACAACCTTGAATCCTCAATACTCAATCTTCAACCCTCAATCCTCAATCCTGAATCGTCAATCCTCATTCTTCAATCCTCAATACCCAATCATCAATCCTCAATCCTCAATCTTCAATACTCAATCTTCAATCGTCAATCCTCAATCCTCAATCCTCAATCCTCAATACTCAGTCATCAATCCTCAATCCTCAATACTCAATCGTCATTCCTCAGTCCTCAATTCTCAATCCTCAATCCTCGTTCCTCAAACCTCAATCCTCAAGCCTCAGTCCTCATCCTCAATTCTCAATCCTCAATCCTCAAACCTCAACCTTCAATCCTCAATACTCAATCTTCGATCCTCAATCCTCAACACTCAATCCTCAATCATCAATCCCCAGTCATGAATACTCAATCTTCAATACTCAATCCTCAATCCTCAATCCTGAATCCTCAATCCTCAATCCTCAATCCTCGTTGCTCAAACCTCAATCCTCAACGCTCAGTCCTCATCCTCAATTCTCAATTCTCAATCCTCGATCCTCAACTCTCAATCTTCAATCCTCAATAATCAATCTCCAATCCTAGATCCTCAATCCCCAATCCTCAATCGTCAATCCTCAATCTTCAATCCTGAATCCCCAGTCCTCAATCCTCAATACTCAATCTTCAATCCTCAATCCTCAATTCTCAATCCTCAATACTCAATCCTCAATCGTCAATACTCAATCGTCAATCCTCAATCCCCGATCCTGAATCTTCAATCCTCAATCCTCAACCCTCAATCCTCAATCCTCAATCCTCAAGCCTCAATCCTCAAACCTCAATCTTCAATCCTCAATACTCAATCTTCGATTCTCAATTCTCAATCCTCAATCCTCAATCCCCAATCCTCAGTCTTCAATACTCAATCCTCAATCCTCAATCCTCAATCCTCAATCCTCAACCATCAATACTCAATCTTCAATCCTCAATCCTCAATCCTCAATCCTCAATCCTCAATCATCAGACATGAATACTCAATCTTCATAACTCAATCCTCAATCTTCAATCCTCAATGCTCAATCCTCAATCCTCAATCCTCAATCCTTCTTCCTCAAACCTCAATCCTTAACCCTCAGCCCTCATCCTCAATTCCCAATTCTCAATCCTCAATCCTCAATTCTCAATCTTCAATCCTCAATAATCAATCTTCAATCCTCAATCCCCAGTCCTCAATCTTCAATCCTCAAACCTCATTCCTCAATCCTCAATCGTCAGTCTTCAATCCTCAATACCCAATCTGCAATCCTCAGTCCTCAGCCCTCAACGCTGAATCCTCATTCTTCAATCCTCAATACCCAATCCTCAATCTTCAACCCTCAATCCTCAATCCTCAATTCTCAATCCTCAATCCTCAGTCCTCAGTCCTCAAACCTCATTCCTCAACCCTGAGCCATCATCCTCAATCCTCAATCCTCGTTCCTCAACCCTCAATCCTCAATCCTCAATCCTCAATAGTCAATCTCCAATCCAAGCTCCTCAATCCCCAATCCTCAATCCTTAATCCTCAATGTTCAATCCTCAATCCTCAATTCTCAATCCTCAATACTCAATCCTCAATCCACAATCCTCAATACCCAAATCTCAATCTTCAATCCTCAATCCTCAATCCTGAAGCCTCAACCCTCAATCCTCAATCCTCAATTCTCAATCCTCAATACTCAGTCCTCAGTCCTCAAACCTCAATCCTCAACCCTGAGCCATCATCCTCAATCCTCAATCCTCGTTCCTCAACCCTCAATCCTCAATCCTCAATCCTCAATAGTCAATTTCCAATCCTAGATCCTCAATCCCCAATCCTCAATCCTTAATCCTCATTCTCCAATCCTCAATACCCAATCCTCAATCTTCAATCCTGAATCCTCAATCCTCAATCCTCAATCCTCAATCCTCAATCCTCAATCCTCAGTCCTCAGTCTTCAATCCTCAATCCCCAATCCTCAATCCTTAATCCTCAATCTTCAATCCTCAATCGCCAGTCCTCAATCTTCAATCCTCAATGCTCAATCCTCAATCCTCAATCCTCAATCCTCAATCCTCAATCCTTATTCCTCAAACCTCAATCCTCAACCCTCAGTCCTCATTCTCAATTCCCAATTCTCAATCCTCAATCCTCAATTCTCAATCTTGAATCCTCAATAATCAATCTTCAATCCTCAATCCCCAGTCCTCAATCTTCAATCCTCAAACCTCATTCCTCAATCCTCAATCCTCAATCCTCAATCCTCAGTCCTCACACCTCAATCCTGAATCTTCAATCCTGAATACTCATTCTTCAGACCTCAGTCCTCAACAATCAGTTGTCCATTCTCAATCCTCAATACAATATCATCAATTCACAGTTTTCAATACTCAATACTCAATCTGCAATCCTCAAATCTCTATGCACAAACATCAATTCTCATCACTGAACACTCAACACTCAGTCCCCAATCTTCAATCCTCAATCCTCAATTCTCAATCCTCAATACTCAATCCTCAATCCTCAATCCTCAATCCCCAATCCTCAATCCTCGGTCCTCTGTCCTCAAACCTCAATCCTCAACCCTCAGCCCTCATCCTCAATCCTCAATCCTAAATCCTCAATCATCAGTCTTCAATCCTCAATGCTCATTCTTCAATCCTCAATCCTCAATCCTCAAACCTCAATCTTCAACCCTGAGCCATCATCCTCAGTCCTCAATCCTCGTTCCTCAATCCTCAATCGTCAGTCTTCAATCCTCAACACCCAATCTGCAATCCTCAGTCCTCAGCCCTCAACCCTCAATCCTCATTCTTCAATCCTAAAGACCCAATCCTCAATCCTTAATCCTCAATCTTCAATCCTCAATCCTCAATACTCAATCCTCAGTACTCAATCCTCAATCCTCAATCCTCAATCCCCAATCCACAATCTTCAATCCTCAATCCTCAATCCTCAAGCCTCAATCCTCAATCCTCAATCTTCAATCCTGAATACTCAATCTTCAAACCTCAATCCTCAATTCTCAATCCTCAATCCTCAATCCTCAATCGTCTGTCTTCAATCCTCAATACTCAATCTTCAATCCTCAACCCTCATTCCTCAATCCTCAATCCTCAATCCTCAGTCCTCAATCATCAATCCTCAATCGTCAATACTCAATCCTCAATCCTCAATCCTCAATCCTCAATACTCAATCTTCAATCCTCAATCCTCAATCCTCAATACTCAGTCCTCAATCCTCAGTCATCAATCCTCAATCCTCAATACTCAATCGTCAATACTCAATCGTCAATCCTCAGTCCTCAATTCTCAATCCTCAATCCCCGTTCCTCAAACCTCAATCCTCAACCCTCAGTCCTCATACTCAATTCTCAATTCTCAATCCTAAAACCTCAATCTTCAATCCTCAATACTCAATCCTCAGTCCTCAATACTCAACCATCAATCCTCAATTCTCAATACTCAATAGTATATCCTGTATTCTCAGTATTCAATACTCAAACCTCAATCCTCAACCCTCAGCCCTCATCCTCCATCCTCAATCCTCAATCCTCAATCCTCAATCTTCAATCCTCAATACTCAATCTTCAATCTTCAATCCTCAATCCTCAGTCCTCAATACTCAAACCTCAATCCTCAGGCCTCAATCCTCAATATTCAATCCTCAATCCTCAATCCTCGATCCTCAATCCTCAATCCTCAATCATCAATCCTCAATCTTCAACACTCAATCCTCAATCCTCAATCCTCAATATTCAATCATCAATACTCAATCTTCAATCCTCAATCCTCAATCATCAATCCTCAATCCTCAATCCTCAATCCTCAATCCTCAGTCCTCAAACCTCAATCCTGAATCTTCAATCCTGAATCCTCAATCTTCAGACCTCAGTGCTCAACAATCAGTTGTCAATTCTCAATCCTCAATACAATATCGTCAATTCACAGTTTTCAATACTCAATACTCAGTCTGCAATCTTCAAATCTCTATGCACAATCATCAATTCTCATCATTGGACCCTCAACACTCAGTCCCCAATCCTCAATCTTCAATCCTCAATCCTCAATCCTCAATCCTCAATCCTCAATCTTCAACCTTCAATAGTCAACCTTCAATCCTCAATCTTCAATCCCCAATCCTCAATCCTCAATCCTCAATCGTCAGTCTTCAATCCTCAATACTCAATCTGCAATCCTCAGACCTCAACCCTCAACCCTCAATCCTCATTCTTCAACCCTCAATACCCAATCCTCAATCTTCAACCCTCAATCCTCAATCCTCAATTCTCAATCCTCAATCCTCAGTCCTCAGTCCTCAGTCCTCAAACCTCAATCCTCAACCCTCAGCCATCATCCTCAATCCTCAATCCTCGTTCCTCAATCCTCAATCCTCAATCCTCAATCCTCAATAGTCAATATCCAATCCTAGATCCTCAATCCCCAATCCTCAATCTTCAACCCTCTATCCTCAATCCTCAATTCTCAATCCTCAATCCTCAATCCACAGTCCTCAGTCGTCAAACCTCAATCCTCAACCCTCAGCCATCATCCGCAATCCTCAATCCTCGTTACTCAATCCTCAATCCTCGTCCTCAATCCTCAACTATCAATCCTCAATCCTCAATATTCAATCATCAATACTCAATCTTCAATCCTCAATCCTCAATCCTCAATTCTCAATCCTCAATACTCAATCCTCAATCCTCATTCCTCAAACCCCAATCCTCAATCATCAATCCTTAACCCTCAATCCTCAAGCCTCAATCCTCAATCCTCAATCTTCAATCCTGAATACTCAATCTTCAATCCTCAATACTCAATCTTCAATCCTCAGCCCTCAATCCTCAATCCTGAATCGTCAATCCTCAATCTTCAATCCTCAATCCCCAGTCCTCAATCCTCAATACTCAATCTTCAATCCTCAATCCTCAATTATCAATCCTCAATACTCAACACTCAATCGTCAATCCTCAATCGTCAATCCTCACTCCCCAATCCTGAATCTTCAATCCTCAATACTCAACCCTCAATCCTCAATCCTCAATCTTCAATCCTTAATACTCAATCTTCAATCCTCAATTCTCAATCCTCAATCCTCAATCCTCAATCTTCAGTCCTCAACCGTCAGTCCTCGTCCTCAATCCTCAACCCTCAATCCTCATTCCTCAAACCTCAATCCTCAACCCTCAGCCCTCATCCTCCATCCTCAATCCTCAATCCTCAATCCTCAATCTTCAATCCTCAATACTCAACCTTCGATCCTCAATCCTCAGTCCTAAATCCTCAAACCTCAGTCCTCAGTCATGAATACTCTATCTTCAATACTCAATACACAATCCTCAATCGTCAATCCTCAATCCTCAATGCTCAATCCTCATTCTTCAAACCTCAATCCTCAACCCTCAGTCCTCATCCTCAATTCCCAATCCTCAATCCCCAATCCTCAATTCTCAATCTTCAATCCTCAATAATCAATCTTCAATCCTCAATCCCCAGTCCTCAATCTTCAATCCTCAATGCTCAGTCCTCAATCCTCAATCCTCAGGCTTCAATCCTCAACCCTCAATCCTCATACCTCAATCCTCAACCGTCAGTCCTCATACCTCAATCCTCAACCGTCAGTCCTCGTCCTCAATCCTCAATCCTCAATCCTCAATCCTCAATCATCAATCCTCAATCTTCAATACTCAATCCTCAATCCTCGATCCTCAATCCTCAATACTCAATCTTCAATCCTCAATCCTCAATCCTCAATCCTCAATCCTCAATCCTAGGTCATCAATCCTCAATCCTCAATACTCAATCGTCAATACTCAATCGTCAATCCTCAGTCCTCAATTCTCAATCCTCAATCCTCGTTCCACAAACATCAATCCTCAACCCTCAGTCCTCATCCTCAATTCTCAATCATCAATCCTCAAACCTCAATCTTCGATACTCAATCCCCAGTCCTCAATACTCAATACTCAATATTCAATCCTCAATCCTCAATCCTCAATATTCAACACACAACCATCAACCATCAATTCTCAATACTCAATCATCAATCCTCAATTCTTAATACTCAATAGAATATCCTGAATTCTCATGATTCACTAGTCAATCCGCAATATTCAATAATCAAATCTCGATCCTCAAGCATCAATTCTCAACACTCAATCCTCAACACTCGGTCCTCTCTCTTCAATCCCCCATCCTGAATCCTCTATCCTCAAGCGTCAATCCTCAATCCTCAATCCTCAACCCTCAATCCTCAGTCCTCAACAATCAGTTGTCAAACCTCAATCCTCAATAGAATATCATCAATTCACAGTTTTCAATACTCAATACTCAATCTACAATCTTCCAACCTCTATCCACAAACATCAATTCTCATCACTCAACCCTCAACACTCGGTCCTCAATGTTCAATCCTCAATCCTCAATTCTCAATCCTCAATCCTCAATACTGAATCTTCAATCCTCAATACTCAATCTTCAAGCCTCAATCCTCAATCCTCAATCCTCAATCCCCAATCCTCAATCATCAATCCTCAATCTTCAAAACTCAATCCTCAATCCTCTATTCTCAATCCTCAATACTCAACCGTCAAGCCTCAATTCCCAATACACAATACAATATCCTGAATTCTCAGGATTCAATACTCAAACCTCAATCCTCAACCCTCAGCCCTCATCCTCCATCCTCAATCCTCAATCCTCAATCCTCAATCTTCAATCCGCAATCTTCAATCTTCAAACTTCAATCCTCAATCCTCAATCCTCAATCCTCAATACTCAATCTTCGATCCTCAATCCTCAACACTCAATCCTCAATCCTCAATCCTCAGTCATGAATACTCAATCTTCAATACTCAATCCTCAATCCTCAATCCTCAATCCTCAATCCTCAATCCTCAATTCTCATTCCTCAATCCTCAATCCTCAATCCTCAAACCTCAATCCTCAACCCTGAGCCATCATCCTCAATCCTCAATCCTCGTTCCTCAATCCTCAATCCTCAGTCTTCAATCCTCAATACCCAATCTGCAATCCTCAGTCCTCAGCCCTCAACCCTCAATCCTCATTCTTCTATCCTCAAGACCCAATCCTCAATCCTTAATCCTCAATCTTCAATCCTCAATCCTCAATTCTCAATCCTCAATACTCAATCCTCAATCCTCAATCCTCAATCCTCAAACCTCAATCCTTAATCCTCAGTCCTCAAACGTCAATCCTGAATCTTCAATCCTGAATCCTCAATCTTCAGACCTCAGTCCTCAAGAATCAGTTGTCAATTCTCAATCGTCAATACAATATCACCAATTCACAGTTTTCAATGCTCAATACTCAATCTGCAATCTTCAAATCTCTATGCACAAACATCAATCCTCATCAATGAACCCTCAACACTCAGTCCCCAATCCTCAATCTTCAATCCTCAATCCTCAATCCTCAATCCTCAATTCTCAATCCTCAATCCTCAATCCTCAGTCCTCAATCCACAATCATCAATCCTCAATCTTCAATACTCATTCCTCAATCCTCAGTCCTCAATCCTCAATACTCAATCTTCAACCCTCAATCCTCAATCCTCAATGCTCAACCCTCAGCCCTCATCCTCAATCCTCAATCCTGAATCCCCAATCCTCAATGTTCAATCCACAATACTCAGACTTCAATCATCAATCCTCAATACTCAATCTTCAATCCTCAATACTCAATCCTCAATATTCAACACACAACCATCAACCATTAATTCTCAATACTCAACCATCAATCCTCAATTCTCAATACTCAATAGAATATCCTGAATTCTCATGATTCAATACTCAATCCACAATATTCAATAATCAAATCTCGATCCTCAAACATCAATTCTCAACACTCAATCCTAAACACGCGGTCCTCTCTCTTCAATCCTCCATCCTCCATCCTCTATCCCCAAGCGTCAATCCTCAATCCTCAACCGTCAATCCTCAGTCCTCAAACCTCAATTCCGAATCCTCAATCCTGAATGCTCAATCTTCATCCCTCAGTCCGCAAGTATCAATTGTCAATCCTCAATACTCAATAGAATATCCTCAATTCACAGTTTTCAATACTGAATCCCCAGTCTTCAATCTTCAAATCTCAATCCACAGACATCAATTCTCATCACTCAACCCTCAACACTCAGTCCTCAATCTTCAATCCTCAATCCTCAATCCTCAATCCTCAATCCTCAATTCTCAATCTTCAATCCTCAATACTCAACCTTCAATCCTCAATCTTCAATCCCCAATCCTCAATCCTCAATCCTCAATCGTCAGTCTTCAATCCTCAATACTCAATCTGCAATCCTCAGACCTCAACCCTCAGCCCTCAACCCTCATTCTTAAATCCTCAATACCCAATCCTCAATCTTCAACCCTCAATCCTCAATCCTCAATTCTCAATCCTCAATCCTCAATCCTCAGTCCTCAGTCCTCAAACCTCAATCCTCAACCCTCAGCCATCATCCTCAATCCTCAATCCTCGTTCCACAATCCTCAATCCTCAATCCTCAACCCTCAATAGTCAATATCCAATCTTAGATCCTCAATCCCCAATCCTCAATCTTCAACCCTAAATCCTCATTCCTCAATCCTCAATCCTCAATCCTCAATACTCAATCTTCAACCCGCAATCCTCAATCCTCAATGTTCAACCCTCAGCCCTCATCCTCAATCCTCAATCCTGAATCCCCAATCCTCAATCTTCAATCCTCAATACTCAGACTTCAATCATCAATCCTCAATACTCAATCTTCAATCCTCAATACTCAATCCTCAATATTCAACACACAACCATCAACCATCTATTCTCAATACTCAACCATCAATCCTCAATTCTCAATACTCAATAGAATATCCTGAATTCTCATGATTCAATACTCAATCCACAATATTCAATAATCAAATCTCGATCCTCAAACATCAATTCTCAACACTCAGTCCTCAACACGCGGTCCGCTCTCTTCAATCCTCCATCCTCCATCCTCTATCCCCAAGCGTCAATCCTCAATCCTCAATCCTCAACCGTGAATCCTCAGTCCTCAAACCTCAATTCCGAATACTCAATCCTGAATGCTCAATCATCATCCCTCAGTCCGCAAGTATCAATTGTCAATCCTCAATCCTCAATAGAATATCCTCAATTCACAGTTTTCAATACTGAATCCCCAGTCTTCAATCTTCAAATCTCAATCCACAGACATCAATTCTCATCACTCAACCCTCAACACTCAGTCCTCAATCTTCAATCCTCAATCCTCAATCCTCAATCCTCAATCCTCAATCCTCAATTCTCAATCTTCAATCCTCAATACTCAACCTTCAATCCTCAATCTTCAATCCCCAATCCTCAATCCTCAATCCTCAATCGTCAGTCTTCAATCCTCAATGCTCAATCTGCAATCCTCAGACCTCAACCCTCAGCCCTCAACCCTCATTCTTAAATCCTCAATACCCAATCCTCAATCTTCAACCCTCAATCCTCAATCCTCAATTCTCAATCCTCAATCCTCAATCCTCTGTCCTCAGTCCTCAAACCTCAATCCTCAACCCTCAGCCATCATCCTCAATCCTCAATCCTCGTTCCACAATCCTCAATCCTCAATCCTCAATCCTCAATAGTCAATCTCCAATCCTAGATCCTCAATCCCCAATCCTCAACCCTTAATCCTCAATCTTCAGTCCTCAATCCTCAATTCTCAATCCTCAATACTCAATCCTCAATCCACAATCCTCAATCCCCAAACCTCAGTCTTCAATCCTCAATCCTCAATCCTGAAGCCTCAATCCTCAATCCTCAATCTTCAATCCTGAATACTCAATCTTCAAACCTCAATCCTCAATCCTCAATCCTCAATCCTCAATCCTCAATCGTCAGTCTTCAATCCTCAATACTCAATCTTCAATCCGCAACCCTCAATCCTCAATCCTCAATCCTCATTCTTCAATCCTCAATACCCAATCCTCAATCTTCAATCCTGAATCCTCAATCCTCAATTCTCAATCCTCAATCCTCGGTCCTCTGTCCTCAAACCTCAATCCTCAACCCTCAGCCCTCATCCTCAATCCTCAATCCTAAATCCTCAATCATCAGTCTTCAATCCTCAATGCTCATTCTTCAATCCTCAATCCTCAATCCTCAAACCTCAATCTTCAACCCTGAGCCATCATCCTCAATCCTCAATCCTCGTTCCTCAATCCTCAATCGTCAGTCTTCAATCCTCAATACCCAATCTGCAATCCTCAGTCCTCAGCCCTCAACCCTCAATCCTCATTCTTCAATCCTAAAGACCCAATCCTCAATCCTTAATCCTCAATCTTCAATCCTCAATCCTCAATTCTCAATCCTCAGTACTCAATCCTCAATCCTCAATCCTCAATCCCCAATCCACAATCTTCAATCCTCAATCCTCAATCCTCAAGCCTCAATCCTCAATCCTCAATCTTCAATCCTGAATACTCAATCTTCAAACCTCAATCCTCAATCCTCAATCCTCAATCCTCAATCCTCAATCGTCTGTCTTCAATCCTCAATACTCAATCTTCAATCCTCAACCCTCATTCCTCAATCCTCAATCCTCAATCCTCAGTCCTCAATCATCAATCCTCAATCGTCAATACTCAATCCTCAATCCTCAATCCTCAATCCTCAATACTCAATCTTCAATCCTCAATCCTCAATCCTCAATACTCAGTCCTCAATCCCCAGTCAGCAATCCTCAATCCTCAATACTCAATCGTCAATACTCAATCGTCAATCCTCAGTCCTCAATTCTCAATCCTCAATCCCCGTTCCTCAAACCTCAATCCTCAACCCTCAGTCCTCATACTCAATTCTCAATTCTCAATCCTAAAACCTCAATCTTCAATCCTCAATACTCAATCCTCAGTCCTCAATACTCAACCATCAATCCTCAATTCTCAATACTCAATAGTATATCCTGTATTCTCAGTATTCAATACTCAAACCTCAATCCTCAACCCTCAGCCCTCATCCTCCATCCTCAATCCTCAATCCTCAATCCTCAATCTTCAATCCTCAATACTCAATCTTCAATCTTCAATCCTCAATCCTCAGTCCTCAATACTCAAACCTCAATCCTCAGTCCTCAATCCTCAATATTCAATCCTCAATCCTCAATCCTCGATCCTCAATCCTCAATCCTCAATCATCAATCCTCAATCTTCAACACTCAATCCTCAATCCTCAATCCTCAATATTCAATCATCAATACTCAATCTTCAATCCTCAATCCTCAATCCCCAATCCTGAATCTTCAATCCTCAATCCTCAACCCTCAATCCTCAATCCTCAATCTTCAATCCTTAATACTCAATCTTCAATCCTCAATCCTCAATCCTCAATCCTCAATCCTCATTCCTCAATCCTCAATCCCCAATCCTCAATCATCAATCCTCAATCTTCAAAACTCAATCCTCAATCCTCAATTCTCAATCCTCAATACTCAACCATCAAGCCTCAATTCTCAATACTCAATACAATATCCTGAATACTCAGGATTCAATACTCAAACCTCAATCCTCAACCCTCAGCCCTTATCCTCCATCCTCAATACTCAATCTTCAAACTTCAATCCTCAATCCTCAATCCTCAATCCTCAATCCTCAATCCTCAATCTTCAATCCTCAATACTCAATCCTCAATCCTCAATCATCAATACTCAACCATCAATCCTCAATTCCCAATACTCAATAGAATATCCTGAATTCTCAGTATTCAATACTCAAAACTCAATCCTCAACCATCAGGCCTCATCCTCCATCCTCAACCCTCAATCCTCAATCCTCAATCCTCGTTCCTCAATCCTCAATAATCGTCCTCAATCCTCAACTATCAATCCCCAATCCTCAATATTCAATCATCAATACTCAATCTTCAATCCTCAATCCTCAATCCTCAATCCTCAAACCTCAATCCTTAATCCTCAGTCCTCAAACGTCAATCCTGAATCTTCAATCCTGAATCCTCAATCTTCAGACCTCAGTCCTCAACAATCAGTTGTCAATTCTCAATCGTCAATACAATATCACCAATTCACAGTTTTCAATGCTCAATACTCAATCTGCAATCTTCAAATCTCTATGCACAAACATCAATTCTCATCACTGAACCCTCAACACTCAGTCCCCAATCCTCAATCTTCAATCCTCAATCCTCAATCCTCAATCCTCAATCCTCAATCTTCAATCCTCAATACTCAACCTTCAATCCTCAATCCTCAATCCCCAATCCTCAATCCTCAATCCTCAATCGTCAGTCTTCAATCCTCAATACACAATCTGCAATCCTCAGACCTCAACCCTCAACACTCAATCCTCATTCTTCAATCCTCAATACCCAATCCTCAATCTTCAACACTCAGCCCTCAATCCTCAATTCTCAATCCTCAATCCTCAATCCTCAGTCCTCAATCCACAATCATCAATCGTCAATCTTCAATACTCATTCCTCAATCCTCAGTCCTCAATCCTCAATACTCAATCTTCAACCCTCAATCCTCAATCCTCAATGCTCAACCCTCAGCACTCATCCTCAATCCTCAATCCTGAATCCCCAATCCTCAATGTTCAATCCTCAATACTCAGACTTCAATCATCAATCCTCAATACTCAATCTTCAATCCTCAATACTCAATCCTCAATATTCAACACACAACCATCAACCATTAATTCTCAATACTCAACCATCAATCCTCAATTCTCAATACTCAATAGAATATCCTGAATTCTCATGATTCAATACTCAATCCACAATATTCAATAATCAAATCTCGATCCTCAAACATCAATTCTCAACACTCAATCCTAAACACGCGGTCCTCTCTCTTCAATCCTCCATCCTCCATCCTCTATCCCCAAGCGTCAATCCTCAATCCTCAATCCTCAACCGTCAATCCTCAGTCCTCAAACCTCAATTCCGAATCCTCAATCCTGAATGCTCAATCTTCATCCCTCAGTCCGCAAGTATCAATTGTCAATTCTCAATCCTCAAGAGAATATCCTCAATTCACAGTTTTCAATACTGAATCCCCAGTCTTCAATCATCAAATCTCAATCCACAGACATCAATTCTCATCACTCAACCCTCAACACTCAGTCCTCAATCTTCAATCCTCAATCCTCAATCCTCAATCCTCAATCCTCAATCCTCAATTCTCAATCTTCAATCCTCAATACTCAACCTTCAATCCTCAATCTTCAATCCCCAATCCTCAATCCTCAATCCTCAATCGTCAGTCTTCAATCCTCAATGCTCAATCTGCAATCCTCAGACCTCAACCCTCAGCCCTCAACCCTCATTCTTAAATCCTCAATACCCAATCCTCAATCTTCAACCCTCAATCCTCAATCCTCAATTCTCAATCCTCAATCCTCAATCCTCTGTCCTCAGTCCTCAAACCTCAATCCTCAACCCTCAGCCATCATCCTCAATCCTCAATCCTCGTTCCACAATCCTCAATCCTCAATCCTCAATCCTCAATAGTCAATCTCCAATCCTAGATCCTCAATCCCCAATCCTCAATCCTTAATCCTCAATCTTCAATCCTCAATCCTCAATTCTCAATCCTCAATACTCAATCCTCAATCCACAATCCTCAATCCCCAAACCTCAATCTTCAATCCTCAATCCTCAATCCTGAAGCCTCAATCCTCAATCCTCAATCTTCAATCCTGAATACTCAATCTTCAAACCTCAATCCTCAATCCTCAATCCTCAATCCTCAATCCTCAATCGTCAGTCTTCAATCCTCAATACTCAATCTTCAATCCTCAACCCTCAATCCTCAATCCTCAATCCTCATTCTTCAATCCTCAATACCCAATCCTCAATCTTCAATCCTGAATCCTCAATCCTCAATTCTCAATCCTCAATCCTCGGTCCTCTGTCCTCAAACCACAATCCTCAACCCTCAGCCCTCATCCTCAATCCTCAATCCTAAATCCTCAATCATCAGTCTTCAATCCTCAATGCTCATTCTTCAATCCTCAATCCTCAATCCTCAAACCTCAATCTTCAACCCTGAGCCATCATCCTCAATCCTCAATCCTCGTTCCTCAATCCTCAATCGTCAGTCTTCAATCCTCAATACCCAATCTGCAATCCTCAGTCCTCAGCCCTCAACCCTCAATCCTCATTCTTCAATCCTAAAGACCCAATCCTCAATCCTTAATCCTCAATCTTCAATCCTCAATCCTCAATTCTCAATCCTCAGTACTCAATCCTCAATCCTCAATCCTCAATCCCCAATCCACAATCTTCAATCCTCAATCCTCAATCCTCAAGCCTCAATCCTCAATCCTCAATCTTCAATCCTGAATACTCAATCTTCAAACCTCAATCCTCAATCCTCAATCCTCAATCCTCAATCCTCAATCGTCTGTCTTCAATCCTCAATACTCAATCTTCAATCCTCAACCCTCATTCCTCAATCCTCAATCCTCAATCCTCAGTCCTCAATCATCAATCCTCAATCGTCAATACTCAATCCTCAATCCTCAATCCTCAATCCTCAATACTCAATCTTCAATCCTCAATCCTCAATCCTCAATACTCAGTCCTCAATCCTCAGTCATCAATCCTCAATCCTCAATACTCAATCGTCAATACTCAATCGTCAATCCTCAGTCCTCAATTCTCAATCCTCAATCCCCGTTCCTCAAACCTCAATCCTCAACCCTCAGTCCTCATACTCAATTCTCAATTCTCAATCCTAAAACCTCAATCTTCAATCCTCAATACTCAATCCTCAGTCCTCAATACTCAACCATCAATCCTCAATTCTCAATACTCAATAGTATATCCAGTATTCTCAGTATTCAATACTCAAACCTCAATCCTCAACCCTCAGCCCTCATCCTCCATCCTCAATCCTCAATCCTCAATCCTCAATCTTCAATCCTCAATACTCAATCTTCAATCTTCAATCCTCAATCCTCAGTCCTCAATACTCAAACCTCAATCCTCAGTCCTCAATCCTCAATATTCAATCCTCAATCCTCAATCCTCGATCCTCAATCCTCAATCCTCAATCATCAATCCTCAATCTTCAACACTCAATCCTCAATCCTCAATCCTCAATATTCAATCATCAATACTCAATCTTCAATCCTCAATCCTCAATCATCAATCCTCAATCCTCAATCCTCAATCCTGAATCCTCAGTCCTCAAACCTCAATCCTGAATCTTCAATCCTGAATCCTCAATCTTCAGACCTCAGTGCTCAACAATCAGTTGTCAATTCTCAATCCTCAATACAATATCATCAATTCACAGTTTTCAATACTCAATACTCAGTCTGCAATCTTCAAATCTCTATGCACAATCATCAATTCTCATCATTGGACCCTCAACACTCAGTCCCCAATCCTCAATCTTCAATCCTCAATCCTCAATCCTCAATCCTCAATCCTCAATCTTCAACCTTCAATAGTCAACCTTCAATCCTCAATCTTCAATCCCCAATCCTCAATCCTCAATCCTCAATCGTCAGTCTTCAATCCTCAATACTCAATCTGCAATCCTCGGACCTCAACCCTCAACCCTCAATCCTCATTCTTCAACCCTCAATACCCGATCCTCAATCTTCAACCCTCAATCCTCAATCCTCAATTCTCAATCCTCAATCCTCAGTCCTCAGTCCTCAGTCCTCAAACCTCAATCCTCAACCCTCAGCCATCATCCTCAATCCTCAATCCTCGTTCCTCAATCCTCAATCCTCAATCCTCAATCCTCAATAGTCAATATCCAATCCTAGATCCTCGATCCCCAATCCTCAATCTTCAACCCTCTATCCTCAATCCTCAATTCTCAATCCTCAATCCTCAATCCACAGTCCTCAGTCGTCAAACCTCAATCCTCAACCCTCAGCCATCATCCGCAATCCTCAATCCTCATTCCTCAATCCTCAATCCTCGTCCTCAATCCTCAACTATCAATCCTCAATCCTCAATATTCAATCATCAATACTCAATCTTCAATCCTCAATCCTCAATCCTCAATTCTCAATCCTCAATACTCAATCCTCAATCCTCATTCCTCAAACCCCAATCCTCAATCTTCAATCCTTAACCCTCAATCCTCAAGCCTCAATCCTCAATCCTCAATCTTCAATCCTGAATACTCAATCTTCAATCCTCAATACTCAATCTTCAATCCTCAGCCCTCAATCCTCAACCCTGAATCGTCAATCCTCAATCTTCAATCCTCAATCCCCAGTCCTCAATCCTCAATACTCAATCTTCAATCCTCAATCCTCAATTATCAATCCTCAATACTCAACACTCAATCGTCAATCCTCAATCGTCAATCGTCACTCCCCAATCCTGAATCCTCAATCCTCAATACTCAACCCTCAATCATCAATCCTCAATCTTCAATCCTTAATACTCAATCTTCAATCCTCAATTCTCAATCCTCAATCCTCAATCCTCAATCTTCAGTCCTCAACCGTCAGTCCTCGTCCTCAATCCTCAACCCTCAATCCTCATTCCTCAAACCTCAATCCTCAACCCTCAGCCCTCATCCTCCATCCTCAATCCTCAATCCTCAATCCTCAATCTTCAATCCTCAATACTCAACCTTCGATCCTCAATCCTCAGTCCTAAATCCTCAAACCTCAGTCCTCAGTCATGAATACTCTATCTTCAATACTCAATACACAATCCTCAATCGTCAATCCTCAATCCTCAATCCTCAATCCTCATTCTTCAATCCTCAATACCCAATCCTCAATCCTCAATCCTGAAT
Organism: Calliopsis andreniformis; assembly: GCF_051401765.1. Classification (NCBI taxonomy): domain Eukaryota; kingdom Metazoa; phylum Arthropoda; class Insecta; order Hymenoptera; family Andrenidae; genus Calliopsis; species Calliopsis andreniformis. The sequence continues at coordinate 888,417 of NW_027480561.1, forward strand.
CCTCAATCCTCAATTCTCAATCCTCAATCCTCGGTCCTCTGTCCTCAAACCTCAATCCTCAACCCTCGGCCCTCATCCTCAATCCTCAATCCTAAATCCTCAATCATCAGTCTTCAATCCTCAATGCTCATTCTTCAATCCTCAATCCTCAATCCTCAAACCTCAATCTTCAACCCTGAGCCATCATCCTCAATCCTCAATCCTCGTTCCTCAATCCTCAATCGTCAGTCTTCAATCCTCAATACCCAATCTGCAATCCTCAGTCCTCAGCCCTCAACCCTCAATCCTCATTCTTCAATCCTAAAGACCCAATCCTCAATCCTTAATCCTCAATCTTCAATCCTCAATCCTCAATTCTCAATCCTCAGTATCAATCCTCAATCCTCAATCCTCAATCCCCAATCCACAATCTTCAATCCTCAATCCTCAATCCTCAAGCCTCAATCCTCAATCCTCAATCTTCAATCCTGAATACTCAATCTTCAAACCTCAATCCTCAATCCTCAATCCTCAATCCTCAATCCTCAATCGTCTGTCTTCAATCCTCAATACTCAATCTTCAATCCTCAACCCTCATTCCTCAATTCTCAATCCTCAATCCTCAGTCCTCAATCATCAATCCTCAATCGTCAATACTCAATCCTCAATCCTCAATCCTCAATCCTCAATACTCAATCTTCAATCCTCAATCCTCAATCCTCAATACTCAGTCCTCAATCCTCAGTCATCAATCCTCAATCCTCAATACTCAATCGTCAATACTCAATCGTCAATCCTCAGTCCTCAATTCACAATCCTCAATCCCCGTTCCTCAAACCTCAATCCTCAACCCTCAGTCCTCATACTGAATTCTCAATTCTCAATCCTAAAACCTCAATCTTCAATCCTCAATACTCAATCCTCAGTCCTCAATACTCAACCATCAATCCTCAATTCTCAATACTCAATAGTATATCCTGTATTCTCAGTATTCAATACTCAAACCTCAATCCTCAACCCTCAGCCCTCATCCTCCATCCTCAATCCTCAATCCTCAATCCTCAATCTTCAATCCTCAATACTCAATCTTCAATCTTCAATCCTCAATCCTCAGTCCTCAATACTCAAACCTCAATCCTCAGTCCTCAATCCTCAATATTCAATCCTCAATCCTCAATCCTCGATCCTCAATCCTCAATCCTCATTCCCAAACCCTCAATCCTCATTCCTCAAAGCTCAGTCCTCAACCCTCAGCCCTCAACGTCCATCCTCAGTACTCAATCCTCTATCCTCAATCTTCAATACCCAATCCTCAATCTTCAGTCCTCAATCCTCAATCCACAATCCTAATTCCTCAATCCTCATTCTTCAATCCTCAATACCCAATCCTCAATTTCTATCCACAATCCTCAATCCTCATTTCTCAATCCTCAACCCTCAACCCTCAGCCCTCAACGTCCATCCTCAGTACTCAATCCTCTATCCTCAATCTTCAATCCTCAATACTCAATCTTCAATCCTCATTCCTCAATCCTCAATCCTCAATCCTCAGTCTTCAATCCTCAAACATCAATCCTCAATTCTCAATCCTCAATCCTCAGTCCTCAGTCGTCGAACCTCAATCCCCGACCCTTAGCACTCATCCTCAATCCTCATTACTCAATCCTCAATCCTCAAACCTAAATCCTCTACCGTCTGTCCTCGTCCTCAATCCTCAAACCTCAATCCTCAATCCTCAATATTCAATCATCAATACTCAATCTTCAATCCTCAATCCTCAATCCTCAGTCCTCAATCCTCAAACCTCAATCCTCAATATTCAATCATCAATACTCAATCTTCAACCCTCAATCTTCAATCCTCAATACTCAATCTTCAATCCTCAATCCTCAATCCTCAATCCTCAATCCTCAATCCTCAATATTCAATCCTCAATACTCAATCTTCAATCCTCAATCCTCAATCCTCAATATTCAATCCTCAATACTCAATCTTCAATCATCAATCCTCAATCCCCAATTCTCAGTCGTCAATCCTCAGTCATCAATCCTCAATCTTCAATACTCAATCGTCAATCCTTAGACCTCAATCCTCAATCCTCAATCCTCGTTCCTCAAACCTCAATCCTCAACCCTCAGTCTTCATCCTCAATCCTCAAACCTCAATCCTCAATCCTCAATATTCAACCCTCAGCCCTCATCCTCCATCCTCAATCCTCAATCCTCAATCCCCAACCTTCAATCCTCAATTCTCAATCTTCAATCCTCGATCCTCAATCCTCAATCCTCAATATTCAATCATCAATACTCAATCTTCAACCCTCAATCTTCAATCCTCAATACTCAATCTTCAATACTCAATCCTCAATCCTCAATCCTCAATCCTCAATTCTCAATCCTCAGGCATCAATACTCAATCTACAATGTTCAATCCTCAGTCCTTAATCCTCAATCCACAATCCTCAACCTTCAATACTCAATACTCAACCTTCAATCCTCAATCCTCAATCCTCGATCCTCAATCCTCAATATTCAATCATCAATACTCAATCTTCAATCCTCAATCCTCAAACCTCAATCCTCAATCCTCATTCTTCAATCCTCAAGACTCAATCTTCAATCCTCAATCCTCAATCCTCAATCCTCAATCCTCATTCTTCAATCCTCAATACCCAATCCTCAATGTTCAATCCTCAATCCTCAATCCTCAATCCTAATACCTCAATCCTGATTCTTCAGTCCTCAATACCCAATCCTCAATTTCAATGCTCAATCCTCAATCCTCATTTCTCAATCCTCTATCCTCAACCCTTAGCCCTCATCCTCCATCCTCAGTACTCAATGCTCTATCCTCAATCTTCAATCCTCAATACTCAATCCTCAATCCTCATTCCTCAAATACTCAATCCTCAATCCTCAATCTTCAATGCTCAATACTCAATCTGCAATCCTCAATCCTCAATCCTCGATCCTCAATCCTCAGGCATCAATACTCAATCTTCAATACTCAATCCTCAATCCTCAACCCTCAATCCTCAATCCTCAGACCTCAATCCTTAATCCTCAATATTCAATCATCAATACTCAATCTTCAATCCTCAATCGTCAATCCTCAATTCTCAATCCTCAATCCTCAGTCCTCAGTCGTCGAATCTCAATCCCCGACGCTTAGCACTCATCCTCAATCCTCAGTCCTCAATCCTCAATCCTCAAACCTAAATCCTCTGCCGTCAGACCTCGTCCTCAATCCTCAAACCTCAATCCTCAATCCTCAATATTCAATCATCAATACTCGATCTTCAATCCTCAATCCTCAATCCTCGTTCCTCAAACCTCAATCCTCAACCCTCAGTCTTCATTCTCAATCCTCAAACCTCAATAATCAATCCTCAATATTCAATCATCAATACTCAATCTTCAATCCCCAATCCTCAAACCTCAATCCTCAATCCTCATTCTTCAATCCTAAATACCCAATCCTTAATCTGCAATCCTCAATCCTCAATCCTCAATTCTCAATCCTCAATCCTTAATCCTCAGACCTCAAACATCAATATTCAACCCTCAGTCCTCGTCCTCAATCCACAACACTCAATCCTCAGTCCTCAATATTCAATCATAAATATTCAATCTTCAATCCTCAATCCTCAATCCTCAATCCTCAATACTCAATCCTCAAGCTTCAACCCTCAACACTCAATCTTCAATCCTCAATCCTCAATCCTCAATACTCAATCCTCAATCTTCAATCCTCAACACTAATCTTCAATCCTCAATCCTCAATCCTCAATCCTCAATCCTCATTCTTCAATCCTCAATACCCAATCCTCAATCTTCAACCCTCAATCCTCAAACCTCAATCCTAATCCCTCAATCCTCATTCTTCAATCCTCAATACCCAATCCTCAATTTCAATTCTCAATCCTCAATCCTCATTTCTCAATCCTCAATCCTCAACCCTCAGCACGCATCCTCCATCCTCAATCCTCAATCCTCAATACTCAATCCTCAATCCTCAATCCTCAATCTTCAATCCTCAATTCTCAATCTTCAATCCTCGATCCTCAATCCTCAATCCTCAATATTCAATCATCAATACTCAATCTTCAACCCTCAATCTTCAATCCTCAATACTCAATCTTCAATCCTCTATCCTCAATCCTCATCCTCAATCCTCAATCCTCAATCCTCAGGCATCAATACTCAATCTACAATATTCAATCCTCAGTCCTTAATCCTCAATCCACAATCCTCAACCTTCAATACTCAATACTCAATCTTCAATCCTCAATCCTCAATCCTCAATCCTCTATGCTCAATCCTCAATCCTCAATATTCAATCCTCAATGCTCAATCTTCAATCATGAATCCTCAATCCTCAATTCTCAGTCGTCAATCCTCAGTCATCAATCCTCAATCTTCAATACTCAATCGTCAATCCTTAGACCTCAATCCTCAATCCTCAATCCTCGTTCCTCAAACCTCAATCCTCAACCCTCAGTCTTCATCCTCAATCCTCAAACCTCAATCCTCAATCCTCAATATTCAATCATCAATCCTCAATCCTCAATCCTCAATCCTCAATCCTCAATCTTCAGTCCTCAACACTCAATCTTCAATCCTCAATCCTCAATCCTCAATCCTCAATCCTCAGTCTTCAATCCTCAATACCCGATCCTCAATCTTCAATCCTCAATCCTCAATCCTCAATTCTCAATCCTCAATCCTCAATCCTCAATCTTCAATGCTCAATTCTCAATCTTCAATCCTCGATCCTCAATCATCAATCCTCAATCCTCAATCCTCAGGCATCAATACTCAATCTTCAATGCTCAATCCTCAATCCTCAATCCTCAATCCTCATTCCCAAACCCTCAATCCTCATTCCTCAAAGCTCAATCCTCAACCCTCAGTCCTCATACTCAATTCTCAATTCTCAATCCTCAATCCTCAATACTCAATCTTCAATCCTCAATAATCAATCTCCAATCCTCATTCCTCTATCCTCGATCCTCAATCCTCAGGCATCAATACTCAATCTTCAATACTCAATCCTCAATCCTCAATCCTCAATCCTCAATCCTCAAACCTCAATACTCAATCCTCAATATTCAATCATCAATACTCAATCTTCAATCCTCAATCCTCAATCCTCAATCCTCAATCCTCAATCCTCAATCCTCAATCCTCAATCCTCAATCATCAATCCTCAATCCTCAATTCTCAATCCTCAATCCTCAGTCCTCAGTCGTCGAATCTCAATCCCCGACGCTTAGCACTCATCCTCAATCCTCAGTCCTCAATCCTCAATCCTCAAACCTAAATCCTCTACCGTCAGTCCTCGTCCTCAATCCTCAAACCTCAATCCTCAATCCTCAATATTCAATCATGAATACTCAATCTTCAATCCTCAATCCTGAATCCTCAATCCTCAATCCTCAATCCTCAACCCTCAGTCTTCATCCTCAATCCTCAAACCTCAATCCTCAATCCTCAATATTCAACCCTCAGCCCTCATCCTCCATCCTCAATCCTCAATCCTCAATCCCCAACCTTCAATCCTCAATTCTCAAAATTCAATCCTCGATTCTCAATCCTCAATCCTCAATATTCAATCATCAGTACTCAATCTTCAACCCTCAATCTTCAATCCTCAATACTCAATCTTCAATACTCAATCCTCAATCCTCAATCCTCAATCCTCAATTCTCAATCCTCAGGCATCAATACTCAATCTACAATGTTCAATCCTCAGTCCTTAATCCTCAATCCACAATCCTCAACCTTCAATACTCAATACTCAATCTTCAATCCTCAATCCTCAATCCTCAATCCTCAATCCTCAATATTCAATCATCAATACTCAATCTTCAATCCTCAATACTCAAACCTCAATCCTCAATCCTCATTCTTCAATCCTCAACACTCAATCTTCAATCCTCAATCCTCAATCCTCAATCCTCAATCCTCATTCTTCAATCCTCAATACCCAATCCTCAATGTTCAATCCTCAATCCTCAATCCTCAATCCTAATACCTCAATCCTGATTCTTCAGTCCTCAATACCCAATCCTCAATTTCAATGCTCAATCCTCAATCCTCATTTCTCAATCCTCAATCCTCAACCCTTAGCCCTCATCCTCCATCCTCAGTACTCAATGCCGTATCCTCAATCTTCAATCCTCAATACTCAATCCTCAATCCTCATTCCTCAAATCCTCAATCCTCAATCCTCAATCTTCAATGCTCAATACTCAATCTGCAATCCTCAATCCTCAAACCTCAATCCTCAATCCTCATTCCTCAATCCTCAATACCCAATCCTCAATCCTCAATTCTCAATCCTCAATCCTCAATATTCAATCATCAATACTCAATCTTCAACCCTGAATCTTCAATCCTCAATACTCAATCTTCAATACTCAATCCTCAATCCTCAATCCTCAATCCTCAATTCTCAATCCTCAGGCATCAATACTCAATCTACAATGTTCAATCGTCAGTCCTTAATCCTCAATCCACAATCCTCAACCTTCAATACTCAATACTCAATCTTCAATCCTCAATCCTCAATCCTCAATCCTCAATCCTCAATCCTCAATCCTCAATATTCAATCCTCAATACTCAATCTTCAATCATCAATCCTCAATCCTCAATTCTCAGTCGTCAATCCTCAGTCATCAATCCTCAATCATCAATACTCAATCGTCAATCCTTAGTCCTCAATCCTCAACCCTCAATCCTCGTTCCTCAAACCTCAATCCTCAAACCTCAGTCTTCATCCTCATTCCTCAAACCTCAATCCTCAACCCTCAGCCCTCATCCTCCATCCTCGATCCTCAATCCTCAATCCTCAATCTTCAATCCTCAATTCTCAATCGTCAATCCTCGATCCTCAATCATCAATCCTCAATCCTCAATCCTCAGGCATCAATACTCAATCTTCAATACTCAATCCTCAATCCTCAATCCTCAATCCTCAATCCTCAAACCTCAATCCTCAATCCTCAATATTCAATCATCAATACTCAATCTTCAATCCTCAATCCTCAATCCTCAATCCTCAATCCTCAATCCTCAATCCTCAATCCTCAATCCTCAATCCTCAATCCTCAATCCTCAATTCTCAATCCTCAATCCTCAGTCCTCAGTCGTCGAATCTCAATCCCCGACGCTTAGCACTCATCCTCAATCCTCAGTCCTCAATCCTCAATCCTCAAACCTAAATCCTCTACCGTCAGTCCTCGTCCTCAATCCTCAATATTCAATCATCAATACTCAATCTTCAATCCTCAATCCTGAATCCTCAATCCTCAATCCTCAATCCTCAATCCTCAATATTCAATCATCAATACTCAATCTTCAACCCTCAATCTTCAATCCTCAAAGCTCAATCTTCAATCCTCAATCCTCAATCCTCAATCCTCAATCCTCAATCTTCAATCCTCAACACTCAATCTTCAATCCTCAATCCTCAATCCTCAATCCTCAATCCTCATTCTTCAATCCTCAATACCCAATCCTCAATCTTCAATCCTCAATCCTCAATCCTCAATCCCAATTCCTCAATCCTCATTCTTCAATCCTCAATACCCAATCCTCAATTTCAATCCTCAATCCTCAATCCTCATTTCTCAATCCTCAATCCTCAACCCTCAGCCCTCATCCTCCATCCTCAGTACTCAATCCTCTATCCTCCATCTTGAATCCTCAATACCCAATCTTCAATCCTCATTCCTCAATCCTCAATCCTCAATCCTCAATCTTCAATCCTCAATACTCAATCTGCTACCCTCAATCCTCAAACCTCAATCCTCAATCCTCATTCCTCAATCCTCAATACCCAATCCTCAATCCTCAGTACTCAATCCTCAATCCTCAATCCTCAATCTTCAACCCTGAATCCTCAATCCTCAATACTCAATACTCAATCTTCAATCCTCAATACTCAATCTTCAATCCTCAATCCTCAATCCTCAATCCTCAATATTCAATCATCAATACTCAATCTTCAATCCTCATTCCTCAATCCCCAATTCTCAATCCTCAATCCTCAATCCGCAATCCTCAGTCCTCATACTCAATTCTCAATTCTCAATCCTCAATCCTCAATCCTCAATCTTCAATCCTCAATAATCAATCTCCAATCCTCAATCCTCAATCCTCGATCCTCAATCCTCAGGCATCAATACTCAATCTTCAATACTCAATCCTCAATCCTCAATCCTCAATCCTCAATCCTCAATCCTCAGACCTCAATCCTTAATCCTCAATATTCAATCATCAATACTCAATCTTCAATCCTCAATCGTCAATCCTCAATTCTCAGTCCTCAATCCTCAGTCCTCAGTCGTCGAATCTCAATCCCCGACGCTTCGCACTCATCCTCAATCCTCAGTCCTCAATCCTCAATCCTCAAACCTAAATCCTCTGCCGTCAGTCCTCGTCCTCAATCCTCAAACCTCAATCCTCAATCCTCAATATTCAATCATCAATACTCGATCTTCAATCCTCAATCCTCAATCCTCAATCCTCAATCCTCAATCCTCAATCCTCAATCCTCAATCCTCAACATTCAATCATCAATACTCAATCTTCAACCCTCAATCCTCATTCCTCAAAGCTCAATCCTCAACCCTCAGTCCTCATACTCAATTCTCAATTCTCAATCCTCAATCCTCAATACTCAATCTTCAATCCTCAATAATCAATCTCCAATCCTCAATCCTCTATCCTCGATCCTCAATCCTCAGGCATCAATACTCAATCTTCAATCCTCAATCCTCAATCCTCAATCCTCAATCCTCAATATTCAATCATCAATACTCAATCTTCAATCCTCATTCCTCAAACCTCAATCCTCAATCCTCATTCTTCAATCCTCAACACTCAATCTTCAATCCTCAATCCTCAATCCTCAACCCTCAATCCTCAATCCTCAATCTTCAACCCTGAATCCTCAATCCTCAATACTCAATCCTCAATACCCAATCCTCAATTTCAATCCTCAATCCTCAATCCTCATTTCTCAATCCTCAATCCTCAACCCTCAGCCCTCATCCTCCATCCTCAATCCTCAATCCTCAATCCTCAATCTTCAATCCTCAATGCTCAATCTTCAATCCTCGATCCTCAATCATCAATCCTCAATCCTCAATCCTCAGGCATCAATACTCAATCTTCAATGCTCAATCCTCAATCCTCAATCCTCAATCCTCATTCCCCAACCCTCAATCCTCATTCCTCAAAGCTCAATCCTCAACCCTCAGTCCTCATACTCAATTCTCAATTCTCAATCCTCAATCCTCAAACCTCAATCTTCAATCCTCAATAATCAATCACCAATCCTAAATACTCTATCCTCGATCCTCAATCCTCAGGCATCAATACTCAATCTTCAATACTCAATCCTCAATCCTCAATCCTCATTCCTCAAAACTCAATACCCAATCCTCAATCTTCAATCCTCAATCCTCAATCCTCAATCCCAATACCTCAATCCTCATTCTTCAATTCTCAATACCCAATCCTCAATTTCAATCCTCAATCCTCAATCCTCATTTCTCAATCCTCAATCCTCAACCCTCAGCCCTCATCCTCCATCCTCAGTACTCAATCCTCTATCCTCAATCTTGAATCCTCAATTCCCAATCTTCAATCCTCATTCCTCAATCCTCAATCCTCAATCCTCAATCTTCAATCCTCAATACTCAATCTGCAACCCTCAATCCTCAAACCTCAATCCTCAATCCTCATTCCGCAATCCTCAATACCCAATCCTCAATCCTCAGTACTCAATCCTCAATCCTCAATCCTCAATCTTCAACCCTGAATCCTCAATCCTCAATACTCAATCCTCAACCTTCAATCCTCAATCCTCAATCCTCAATCATCAATCCTCAATCCTCAATTCTCAATCCTCAATGCTCAATACTCAATCTGCAATCCTCAATCCTCAAACCTCAATCCTCAATCCTCATTCCTCAAACCTCAATACCCAATCCTCAATCCTCAATTCTCAATCCTCAATCCTCAATATTCAATCATCAATACTCAATCTTCAATGCTCAATCCTCAATCCTCAATCCTCAATCCTCAATCCTCAGCCCTCATCCTCCATCCTCAATCCTCACTCCTCAATCCTCAATCTTCAATCCTCAATTCTCAATCTTCAATCCTCGATCCTCAATCATCAATCCTCAATCCTCAATCCTCAGGCATCAATACTCAATCTTCAATGCTCAATCCTCAATCCTCAATCCTCAATCCTCAATCCTCATACCTCAATCCTCAATCCTCAATATTCAATCATCAATACTCAATCTTCAATCCTCAATCCTCAATCCTCAGCTCTCAATCCTCAATCCTCAGTCCTCAGTCGTCGAATCTCAATCCCCGACGCTTAGCACTCATCCTCAATCCTCAGTCCTCAATCCTCAATCCTCAAACCTAAATCCTCTGCCGTCAGTCCTCGTCCTCAATCCTCAAACCTCAATCCTCAATCCTCAATATTCAATCCTCAATACTCATTCTTCAATCATCATCCTCAATCCTCAATTCTCAGTCATCAATCCTCAATCCTCAATCCTCATTCTTCAATCCTCAATACCCAACCCTCAATCCTCATTCCTCAAACCTCAATCCTCAACCCTCAGTCCTCTTACTCAATTCTCAATTCTCAATCCTCAATCCTCAATCCACAATCTTCAATCGTCAATAATCAATCTCCAATCCTCAATCCTCTATCCTCGATCCTCAATCCTCAGGCATCAATACTCAATCTTCAATACTCAATCCTCAAACCTCAATCCTCAATCCTCAATCCTCAAACCTCAATCCTCAATCCTCAATATTCAATCATCAATACTCAATCTTCAATCCTCAATCCTCAATCCTCAATCCTCAATCCTCAATCCTCAATCCTCAATCCTCAATCCTCAATCCTCAATCCTCAATCCTCAATCCTCAATCCTCAATCCTCAATTCTCAAACCTCAATCCTCAGTCCTCAGTCGACGAATCTCAATCCCCGACGCTTAGCACTCATCCTCAATCCTCAGTCCTCAATCCTCAATTCTCAATCCTCAATCCTTAATCCCCAGACCTCAAACATCAATATTCAACCCTGAATCCTCGTCCACAATCCACAACCCTCAATCCGCAGTCCTCAATATTCAATCATCAATATTCAATCTTCAATCCTCAATCCTCAATCCTCAATCCTCAATCCTCAATCCTCAATCCTCAATCTTCAACCCTGAATCCTCAATCCTCAATACTCAATCCTCAATCTTCAATCCTCAATACCCAATCTTCAATCCTCAATCCTCAATCCTCAATACTCAATCCTCAATCCTCATTCTTCAATCCTCAATACCCAATCCTTAATCTTCAATCCTCAATCCTCAATCCTCAATCCCAATTCCTCAATCCTCATTCTTCAATCCTCAATACCCAATCCTCAATTTCAATCCTCAATCCTCAATCCTCATTTCTCAATCCTCAATCCTCAACCCTCAGCCCTCATCCTCCATCCTCAGTACTCAATCCTCTATCCTCAATCTTCAATCCTCATTACCCAATCTTCAATCCTCATTCTTCAATCC